>NW_027328675.1:0-300000 GCF_047496725.1 Anoplolepis gracilipes
CCTGTGGCTTATGCACATCTAGCGTGAGAAACTGCTGTCTCTTAACAAGATATCTATTCGTGAAATATTTGCGTGGGAAAGTTGCGGTACGTAACACTTTCCATATGAAAAGAAAACAATACTTTAAGAACAGATGAGTTATTTGCGATTAATGCCTATAAAGATTTTCAAATTAGTGTTTCTATTCTACATAATGTTCTCAATTTTTTACCTATAACTAACACTCCGTTAGATTATATGCATTTGATCTGTTTAGGAGTTATGATAAAATGATACTACTGTGGACGAAAGGTCCAACTTCTATATGTTTAAACGCAAGAGTTATTAATAAAATATCACATTTACAGATTTTATTTAGAAATACTACACCGGTTGATTTTGTTAGAAGACCTAGATCAATAAGAGACGTTAAGCAGTGGAAAGCAGCAGAATTTAGAAATTTTCTATTATAATCAGTCCTGTTGTATTAAGAAATATATATTACAAGAAAAAATATATACTCATTTTCTCACATTACATGTAGCTGTAACAATTCTTACACGTCGAAATTTATGTCAAGAAGAATTAAAAATTTTGCTGAAGCTTTGCTTCATTATTTTGTTAAGTCGATTGAAATATTATACGATAAACATAAATACATATCGCATAATGTGCATAATCTTTTACGTATATGTTCTGATGTAAGACTGTATGGTCCACTCGATAATTTTTGTGCGTTCAGTTTCGAAAATTTTATGACATTTATAAAAAGACAGTTACGGAAAAATGAAAAGCCATTGCAACAGTTGATTAAAAGGTATAATGAAATTGAAAATTGTAATTTTAATTATTTGTAGAACATGATAATAATAATAATAAGATATATTCATGTACAAATTTACACAAGAATGGCCCAATACTTGATAACGTTGATGTTGAATCGTAGTATCTCAGAATATCAAATGGAAAATTTACTAATAATTGTAAAAATTCTTCTAATAATTGCTGCTTATTATGAAATGGTAATAATATTCTGATTATATAAATGTTACACAAAAAATAAAGAAATTTGTGTTATTGGTACAAAATTGAAATATGTAAGATTTATATAAATCACCATGTCATGAAATATAATTTTGTGCGTAACATAATATACATATTTTTATAATAAAATATGTATACATAATTTCTACATGATCTTCGTTCATTTTGCGCAACACAGAAATGGATAACGAAAAATATATCATTGCGGAATTTAATGATAGTTTGCAGCTAATACCTGCTACATGGTACAACGCAGATACGTTTACATGTATTTGGCCTTGTCACTTTAAAACAAAGTTTCGTATTAATAAAGCTATAACGGCAAGAGAGATACTATGAGAAAAGTCAGATTGAAAGGAGTTACCAGTAAAAATTTTTGGCATTGCGAGTAAGTGAATAATATAAAACATAAATTTGTATATATTATTAGTTACATGTAATATTGCATATATTATTAATAATTTTTATAACTTCTTTTACACTTTTATTTTATATTATTCAGATACTTACGAAGAAGGTATACAAAAATTAATTTTGGCAGAAGATACATCAAATAATGATACAGGTCTCGCTTCAAATGAATTACAAGAACGAGAAAAAAAGAAGACGTATAAGAACCAAAAAAAATATTTATCTTTCTCTTCTGAAAAAAGATGTAGATTTCTTTAAAGAAAAATAGTGTTACGCAAGAAAAAATTCTGCCAGCTCTTCCACAGAAACAAAATTTTGTGTTGTATGACAAAGAGTTACAGAGTACATCTAAACATATTGGAAGAAATATATTAGACGAAAACATATTGTTTAATGTAGAAGCAAAAACGATGAGCATTAGCTACAATTTATTAACGTTATATGATATTTGTAAAAAAAATACTAATACTTAGTTTCTTTTCAGATATTAATAATAACAACAAAATTGTTACAGATAGTACATCTTTTATAAAAATAAAATTCTGCTTTACGTGTAGAAAATGAAAATCTATGTTTTTATGGTAAGTTTAAAAAATACTAATATTTTTATATATTTTTTATAAATAAAGAAGTATGCAAAAATATATTTGTTGCATAATATAGAAAACACAGGAATTATATTCATATTCTATAAACTAAATAATATTAATTTATTTTAGAATTTAAGGAACTAATCTTAGGAAAGTTAAATAGAATATTATTTAAATTGGACGATTGAAAATAAATTCGAATCTACTATGCATTGTGTGCAATAAACATATAAAAATTGCGCTTTACAAAATGTATTCAAAATATTCAATTGGTGGTCGAAGCATTATTATAAAGGTTTGATCAATCCATATTTATAATAAACTATTGTCAAAATACATATGCGTATATCTTTTTTTTATCCTCTCCTTATAGCAAGTATTATATACCTTATCCTTGTATACATCTGTGTGGTGAATATTATATTACAGTACGTGATGCATTTTTCTGTTAGTTTGCATTTTTAGCAGACAATAGATGTGGAATATTTAACATCTTTAAACAAGTAGTCGATCAATGACAGCTGATTACGAACCGATCATAGTTCGTTTTAATGTTGATCGAGGTTTGTTTGATGTTGATCGACGTTCGTTTGATATATGATAGTGGTTCAAACATGGTTGAATCGATGTTTCAATCGATGTTGATCAATGTTCGATACAATGTCTGTTTAATGTTTATTTGATTGTGTCGTGATTCAATAATCGTTTTATTATAATTATCTGTATGAATACTGTGTAGAGCGACAGTTGTCTTTTTTATTACTGATTTTTATTATTTCTTTCTTCGCCTATTCTTTATAAAATGTATTCTGTGTATAGTTGGATCTACATTCATTCTGCTAAAGATGTTGAAAAATGCTGATTTAGATGAAACGTAATACTTGAGTTAGAAGAAGAACGGAGATGTGAGATTAAAATATATATTTGGGAGGAGTGTGTATCATAGGAGAGTTTGCGATCATCCTTGTGATAATCTTGTCATATCTGGTGAAGAAAACGAGAGCTTACGATCATCCTTGTGACATTCTTGTTATATCTGATAAAGAAAACTTTGCGCTCATGGATGACTTGATGAACATTTCGTCCGATTCGTCTGAATCGGATATAGAATCCTTATCAAATAATGCCATGTAATTTTTGCCCGTTTTGTACGAAAGATTAATGTATGAAATAAAACTATTAGTGGTGATCTATGAAGGAACGTGTATAACCATCCTTAATACGATCTTGTTATAGCTGATAAAGAAAATTTCGCGTTATGACTGTTGCACAAACTAAGATCTGTGTCTGAAAAATAAACTATTATTTTGCATGTGTGGTGATAAATATTTGAACTATTATTTTTATTTTTATAGACATTTCTTATGACTGTTTTTGTCAAAGACAGAAGAACAATATTACTTACAATGGGGCCTTTCATAAGAAAACTCGAAAAACATGTGAAGGAGACATGTAATCACTCTTGTTCGAGACGATGACAGTGAAACGAAGACTTTTTCACGAATATCGATACCAAAATTTATTCACGATCGAGAAGTAGGCATGCAAAATGTAGATGTGCAACATTTCACCCGCCAAGCTGAAGCTGTTGACTGTGTATGATTGCGATTATACAGAATGACCGGTCGATTTACAAAGAAAAATTTTCCGTCAAATTTGTAATAATTATAAATCACCTCTCGAGTATCCTAACAATGAACTTTATTCCAATGAACGCAGTTTTACTCGATTTGTGGATTCAGAAGATTGTTGGATAGATCAGTGTATCATACGGATGAAATATACAAAGCGAATAAGGGAATACGGATGTGGAACCAGTAGACGTTATCAATGTACAGAATTCAATTATGGTTGGGTAGCTGAATGTATCCGCGCTTGTACATATCTGCCGTGTGTGTATATATGTATCCCAACACGTATAAACAATAAGTGTTTAGAATTTATACTTTCGATGGCTTTTTACCATAATATTGAGACTGATTTTCCTGTCATTCATTGCATAATTCACCAAGAAGCATTATGTGAGAAAGTTGTAAAACTACGTACCGCAATGAAAATTGTAACAAAAATTGTTAATACAATTAAAGGCGGTCACAAATTTCTTTCTCATCGTAAGTTTCAACACTTTCTCGAAGAGCATAATGCAACTTATACAGATATACCTCTGTATTGTGAAGTTGGGTGGCTTAGCGCAGAAAAATGTTTAGAAAAATTCTTTGCAATAAGAAAAGAAATCTTCCTTTTCTTACAAGAAGAATTTCCTGCAAAATTTGATGAACTTAAATTTTTTCCGAAGATTTAGATCCTCTTTGTGAACTTGCTTTTATAACTGACATGACAAATCATTTAAATATTTTAAATTTGAAGCTGCAAAAGACCAATCAAATAATTTCGCAATTAGTTATGTCGATTTTTTTCGCAAAAAGCTGCAATTATTTAAAAATCATTTAGAAAATAATATTTTTCATTTTTTTCCATATCGAATTCTATCTATCACTTTTAAAGACATTTTATCTTAATTTTCATTCGCAGTAAATTTATCTCTATCAACAATGTAAGCGTTATATCTTTTCTTCTCCAGACAATCAGATTATTATTAATGCCGCCTATCTAATATCGTTTAAGCGTCCGAAACCTGTCCGCGCGTGAAATTATAGTCAAAGACAAGTTCTATTAACTAATGTTATAATCCTAATAATATTGTAGATCCACATTTTCGTATACAACCGCGTGGCAGTGTGTTCCCCAGTGGTTCCTGTAACACATAATAATTTAGTGAAGTGAGAACGTTGTCGTTATTATTAAGATATATTCATGTGATCATTAATCATATTGTGTACGTGTAATTTACTCGAAATATACATACCTGTGTCAGTTCGCGGCCCCTGTCCATTCCGGGCGTCGGTCATCTTCTCGGTGTCAATTCTTCTCGCCATTAATCTCTCGTGTCCACACACCTGTAAATATAGAGACAAGCTTTCTATTCTAATTTTAATACTGAAATTATCGGGCTAATTAGTGCTACTTATCTGATGAGGTCATCCTTCCTTCACGCCTACATCGGGCTCTCTCTTTCTTCCTGTGGCGACGCGCGCCTCTCCCAGGGCGTTCCGGTTATCCTGCGTCGGTGCGCGCCTCCTCCAGGGCGTTCTTGTATTCCTTATAGCTTCTTCTTTTATTTTTTTTCTCTTTTCTTTTTCCTTATCCGCTCACCTGTGGCAAGGTCCGCGATGTCCGCCTTGACATACCCAGAGCCTTAGATATCTGTAACATATAATTGAAGAGATTAATATTTTATTCGGACGTCTTCGTAGGGAGTGTCGTTAGACAGAGAGCGATAACCATCCTTACCTAAGTCCTTACCTAGTCTCGATTCGGTCGAGAATCCCTCCACCCTACGGGTTAGGAAAGGGTTCGCGGAGAACTCGCGGGGAAGGATCGGTCGACAACGAGAACCCTCGTCGGAGGCGGCTCACTTTCCACCCCGAGACTTGATTGTCTCCCGTGTTCTGGATGATCTGGATACGGGGGAATTTACTTGCGGCAGTGGCGATCGTCGAGAACGCTCGACCGAAGCGGAGTACTCTCCACTCGCAGATCGTTCCTGCTACCAGAATAATAATAATACACATGTATTGTAACAATAGTTTATTATAAATATGGATTGATCGAACCTTTATGATGATGATTCGACCACCAATTGAATAATTTAAATACATTTTGTAAAGCACAATTTCGTACATGTCTATCACAACGCAGAGTAGCATCTAATTTGTCTAAAGCAGGAACGTTATCATAGTCGTTATCCAATGTCTCGATAATAAGATCGATTCTCTCATCGTCTTCCAGTAAATTTGCCAACCATTCTCGTTTTTCATGTCCTTTGACATACACTCGAGAAGATGCATCTTTCAACGTCACGGCGTCGGTGATTAAACTTTTGGCCCTGTAGTACGGAATGTTTCCATTTTCCCATTGCAGATTGTGATGTTTTCCAATCAACCATGCAACTTGAAATCTCTCAGATCTCTTGAGCAAACGGAATGGTGTAAGACTCGTAAAAATATAATGAGAGAATACAGAACCCTTTGTCAGAATCGCAATTTCTTTCACAATAAACTTTCCTCCAACGATAAATCCTTGCAGATCCATAAACGTTGGCACAACCATAATGAAAGGATATTGGCGAGAACTACGACGGACGACTAATGTCGATCATCGAGTATCGCTAATTTTATAATGTTATAATGTTATAACATTGGAGGGGATTATTCCTGATTCATGTAATTTTGCGGACAACATTTGTCAACGGGTTACATTCGACAATGTGATCGTATAAGATGAGGCAATATGCGGTAATATTTGCGGGTACGTCTAGCTTACATTCAAATTCTATTCTTACGTCCACGGTAGCATTTTTGACAGACTCATTTTGTCGCGAGCAGTCAATGACCGTGAGAGGACCGCACTCTAGAAATTTTGCCATGGTAAATAATACATTATCGTTATTGCATCCGTAATAAGATTTACGAAAACTCGCGTACATGTCGAATAGGATAACGTATCTCTTTTTATCAAAATCCAAATTTAAATCATCATACAGATAAAAATCAAAGTCAGATAGAGTTTAACGTTTGTCAATTTGCAGTCGTCGAATTTGGTAATATCTTTCGACGCGACATTTTTTCTATCAGTCTGTAATGCAAAGATTACGTATCGCGGTTTCTCCAGCTGAGAGGCAGTTTTCACAGTCCACGAATGCTTGGTCGTACTGTGTAGCAAAGGAAATTCGTATAGCTCCCACAAGCGGAAACTCATGTTCAAGTATTTACCGCTCTCCAACGCTCGTAGCAAGGACAGTTTACTAATTTCGTTCAATATTACGTGAGGCATACGCCATTGTATTTTGTGTAATTCAATCTCAGCTTCAGCAGCCTGAGCTCCAAATAGACAATTGTTGTCGTTGCGTGAACGTATTAGAATCAATTCATGACGAGCGTTAATCACAACGCGCTTATAAGCCTCGCAAAATCCAAGCAACAGGTTGAGCGGCACGCAAAAATTGATGTAACCTTCACCATTATTTGCAACTATATTCCACGCAGCATTGTGCAAGATTTTACTTGTCTTGTGTGTAAGGGAAATGTAGTTTTTAATCGTGCAAATTATTCCAACGTTTCTGTTGCGATCAATTTCCACACCGTTGAGTTCATATCGAAGTTCATCAAACATGAATGCAACACAATTATTTCCCAATATCATTAGTTCATCCTTTTTCCCTTATCGTCAATTTTCCTTCGACGTAAAGGAAACTCTCGCACGGCAACGTGTACAAATCCTGATGCTGTATAGGTATCCGTATCTCATCGCTATATCCAAGTGTTGTATTTGCGTATGGATTGTACGTATGAGTTTCAATTTTTACTATACGGTCGTCAAAGATCGGTTCGTTTCCAATGTTCAAAATGTCAATCATTCTTTCAATTATTTCGTACGACAAATCCCAAAGACTTTAAAAATTCACGATTCAACGCTGAGCTTCTTTTTAGCGTAACCAGACATCTGATTATTGTCACCAGACACTGCTCGCCTCCTCGCAAAAGTATTGTCCCTCGTAAAAATATTGTCTCTCGCGTGCTCCGTTTCATTCAACACGAGCATACTATTTTTGACGTTGTCGTACGTGCAATCGTACGGTAATTTCCTCTCCTCGAAAATCGAGCAATCGACCCTCCTGATCCACAACACGTATCGTTAAATCAGTAATGTTTCGCACGACGATCGGTAGATAAATAATTTGCGCGGGCGTTTCCGATATCTTATATCCTGGTGGTACGCTCGGAGAAAATTCATGTATCGTGTGTACACGCTTACTATTGCTATATGCACCAGCGGTCACACTGCATTCTATACGAATAATCTTTACGTTAATAATATTTATCGGCACATCTGATTCGTACTACTTCCGCGGCTGCAATACACGATTGGAGAATCCCAACAACGATCCTATGTTGTTAGGCTTATTAAAATTTATTCTGTATATACATTTAATTTCACTTTTCAACGTATTATGATTAGCGCAAATCACTATTGGATATTTCTCATCATTGTTATTAACAATGTTGTGGGAATCGTATTGTAAAATTGCATGCGTTAGATATTCATTTATACCATGCAATTCGTACGATCCTTCGGGAATCGTAATTTCCGTGTCGTCGTTGTCAAAGTAAAATTTATTATTCGAGGAATTCACGTTCGGTATCGTATGATAAGTTTCAAAATTCGTTAAACCAAGTTCGTAATCATCATCGTTCAAATCTATGGCTGGAAAGTAGCTTACGGCAAGAATGCTACTCTTACCAGTCAACGTAAGTGTCAGTGACATGTCGAATACTGAGTCATGACAGTAGAATGTTAGGCTTTAAATTTAATCGTTTGAAGAAATTGTAGACACAATTGTCCGCAAATACTCTGATTATAATTTTGATAAGACGCATGATTGTATTCAATTTTTGTTACATTCTGTCCAAAATATTGCACCAATTCTTCGGGCGGTTGAAGATTTCCAAAACTGTCAAAATACACAACATTATCTCCCCTCTTTGCATATGCTACCCAATGAGTACCAGGACCCTCAACGTCGTCTAAATTGACAATGTAGCTCTCGTTTCGTCGCACGCCGCTTATCGGTAAATTATTGCGCATGAAAACACCTCTAAAGAAAGGAATGCGCATACGTCTTATAAGTTGTTCCAATTGTACGTTAGTTGTTACACCCGCAGGCATTTTTAACGTTTTTTTAACGTTTTTTTTCTTAGCAATCGTTGAGAACCCCCGTCCACGCTTGTACGGAGCGAGATAAAGTCCACGACCTTCCATAGCACGATTGTGACGTTGCATTTCTTCGAATTGGCGTTGCGCGGCCTTGCTATCGTTTACAGCCTTTGCGATTCCCGCTGCTCCACCAGCCAAAGAACCGACTACTCCCAACAATGGTAAAATCGGTAAAATACCACCACGCTTTGCTATTGGAAGTATTCGTTTTTTCAACATTTTTTTCTTTTTGAATGATTTTTTCATCTTCATTCCCATACCAAATTTCGTTTTTGCCTTCATGGCCGTCCAAACAGCCGTAGCAGCCGCTCTTTCACCAAGAGTCGAATCCCTCGCGGTAATACGTTCCCGCGCCTTCACAGCTAGTATACGATCCGCAACGTGTCGTTCGCCGAGGTCGTTGCTTCGCGAGTAAGCTATATCGTGGTCGCGACACGCAGCGTCCAATGGATTGATACCTCGATCGCCTCTAGCCAATTTTTCTTTTAAACGACTTCCCGGTCCGCAAAACTGATATCCAGGAATATGTAATTCGATAGGAAGCGCGTTTATCGCACGATTCAATAGACCACTACCTCTTATAATTCTCGCTGACATTCGTAGCAGTCTTTAATAAATGGTGCTGGACCGTCGATATGTGTTTGCTGCCACGGTAAATTATAATGTCGCAAACATCTACGATATCATTGTACTTCAGAATCAGCCTTTATATGTTCGGGAAGTTTGTCCCACAGACGTTCCACGTAGCGGCTAAACTGTCTCAATAAAATAATCTTTGGTATATATTGCAACTGTTCAGAGGTAAGCTCGAAAATATGACTGTCGTCCGACAGATGAAAAAACATTTTCAATACTGAGCGATTTCGATTCGATGCACATCTATAAATAGGTCTCATGACTCATTCTCAAAATGCGGTTTGTGCGGCAAGCGACGATAATCAAAGTTATAAACTTTGATAATAGACTAATGCTTGAAAAAGAAATACGCAAGCATGGAAACATGTTACCAATTACTATACGAGGTATTATTTGCGGTCCTTCAAATTGTGGTAAGACTAATGTATTGATAAGTCTAATTGAAAGTCCGTACGGTGTTCGCTTTGAGAACCTGTTATTCAAAATCGCTTCAACAACCGAAAAATCAATATTTATTGACACCGATAGATGAAATTGGTTATTCCACATTTTCTAATAATAGTGAAGTCGTTGCTCTAAGCGAGGCGCTTCCGAATTCCATTTTTATCTTTGATGACGTGGCGTGCGATAAACAAGATACGATAAGAGAGTACTTTGCAATGGGTCGACACTCGAGCGTCGACTGTTTCTATCTTTGTCAAACGTATGCCAAGATATCCAAGCATCTTATACGCGACAATGCGAATCTGTTGATTTTATTTCAACAGAATAGTACAAACCTGAAACATGTGTACAACGATCATGTAAATACTGACATGTCATACGACGATTTTCACGCATTATGCCAGAAATGCTGGCAGCACAAGTATGGATTCGTAGTTATTGATAAAGACAGCTCGCTGACCAATGGACGATATAGAAAAGGATTTAATGAATTTGCAATACCGTAGAGGTTAGTCGCTGTCGACACATCAATCTAACAACGTCTACAAAATATCCATCATGATAAACAACAATGATGCTGATGATGAACGTGAAAAGATTGTGAGAGATTGCAAAAACGAGCGAATCAATTTGGAAAAAATATCACGCTTTAAAAACTGGTAAAATTGAGGAAGACGTCGCTTTGGAAACATTTTAAGTCGATCACTGAACCTCTAAAACAAATTATTGAGAATACCATCGATGTAGAATCTGATGCATCGAAAGTGGAGTCGTTTGGTATACCCAGAGAAGAAGAAGAGAGCATAAAGCAGAAACGATCAAACACTGACTTATGAAAAAAAATCAAATGGAGGACAAAAACGATCAAACGATTCATTGATAACTTCTACACCAAATCAATCAAAGCGAATGAAACAATCGACTCCGATAAAAGCTGTACAACAACCTCAAATAATCTTGTCTCCTTCCATCGAAGAAATTTTTGAGACCACACCCGAAACGGTTGTGACGTCGGTTCAACGTCAATTACAAACATCCGAGAGTCAGAATGTTGTGAGAACATCTTGTTTTGCTCGGACAAAGATATATCGGAGCAATTTTGGGTCAAGATGTAAATAACGAGATGGATTACGTATATGGTGTTAAATTTTCCGACAAAGGAATGATACTCGGCGATAAACATTTCGAAATGGATAAGAATGATAATATAATTATCAATGGAGTAAAATATGCGGGGACGCCGGGTCTCTACGAATTAATTTTCAAGAGAATTCCCGACGATGCTGTATATACAGAGAACGATATGCATAAATATAAAAGTATATTACTGGCGACAAACGCGCATAGACGTGATAGCAGTGTGCATAATCCAGTATTAGGTAACAAAGGATACAAATATAAATATATAATCGCTTCATTATTTCCTATCAAGAGAAAAATTGGAAAAGGTATAAACCTACCACGCACTATGACACTGAGTGAGAATAATATTGAATACGTGCATTGAAACGATCC
This sequence comes from Anoplolepis gracilipes, assembly GCF_047496725.1. Classification (NCBI taxonomy): domain Eukaryota; kingdom Metazoa; phylum Arthropoda; class Insecta; order Hymenoptera; family Formicidae; genus Anoplolepis; species Anoplolepis gracilipes. Next base: position 11,454 of record NW_027328675.1, read on the forward strand.
CAACGAATTGGTAGATCGTTTGCGGCTGCTGGAAGCTTCACGTCGAGCAGCTAACAATGCTCATGGCAATGAAATTATGTCAATTATCCAAGAGTTTTGCGAGGCAGGTCTTATTATAAATTAAACATGTTGACGATACTAGTCATTCTGTCAAAACATTTCGTATTGAAATGTCAATTAATAAATTTGGAGTATCGCTCGGTACGTCGAATAATGCATACTATGAATGGAACGGATTACTAAGAACGTATGTGCGAGATAACACTCTGTGTCTGATTAGCGCCGGTTTTGACGCAAGGTTGCGCAAGATACGATGTGTAGCGCAACCGGAAGATGACAACGATGCTGCTAACAAACGGTACGTTGAAATGAGTGTTGAACTTTTGAGGAATAGACAGAAAGAAATTGAGGAAACAATTATTGCGCTCGAAACGCGCGTGCAAACGCTTCAGATAATGATGCATGAAATGCCGAAAATGCTTCAGACACATGTGCAAACTACATCCGACTCAGGAAAAGATACATAAAAAATTATACATGAACTTTTACATTATTATGAAATATGCCACGATCAAATATACAAGAAAAGAAAAACAACTCTGAAAAGCGAAACTCGTGGAAGAATTGCACGCTCCGGCGAGAAAAAATTTTCTGCGTAGACGCGTCATAGTACGCGGATTCGATGATCTGTGGCAGGCAGACCTGGTTGAGATGCGTCTTTATGCACGAGTCAACAAAGGTTTCAATTACATACTTACTGTTATCGATGTGTTGAGCAAGTATGCGTGGGCCATATTGCTCAAAAGTAAGAGCGGAAACAAAATGTCTGAAACGATTGCGAAACTAATTCGAGATGGTGGAAGATGTCCGAAAAATTTTCAAACAGACAGAGGAAAGGAATTTTATAATGCAAATGTGCAAAAACTCATGAAGAAACATAACATTAATCATTATTCAACGTATTCCATCATGAAAGCCTCGATCGTGGAACGATTCAACCGCACTTTAAAGAACAATATGTGGAAATTGTTTACGCTAAATGGTAATTACAAGTGGATCGACGCTTTATCCCAACTCGTTGCAGAATATAACGCGCGAAAACATCGCACTATCAATATGAGACCTATCGATGTCACTCCAACAATCGCTGATAGACTTTTAAATACAGTATACAACAATGTAAAAATTGCTGCTCCAGCGAGATTCAAAGTGGGTGATTCAATACGTGTGAGTAAATTCAAGACCATTTTTGATAAAGATTACACACCAAATTGGTCAGCCGAAGTGTTTAAAATTGTCAAAATACAAAATACTAATCCCGCGACATATCTACTCGAAGATTCGCGCAGAAATCCAGTAGCCGGAGGATTCTACGAATACGAACTACAACGTGTTGCTAATCCCGACGTGTATCTCGTGGAAAAGGTGATACGCAAAAAAGGCGATGAAGTTTTTGTGAAATGGCTGGGACTTGATAAATCGCACAACTCTTGGATACATAAAAATAATTTATTATAAACATATAACATAATAAAAATATACATAAATTTACATGAATGAATATATATATATATATATATATATATATATATATAAATATATCTTAAAAATAAAACTGATAAATAAAAAATAAAATTAGCTGTATTTTATTTTATTTGTGCATATATTAACACGTGTGGCACTATCATATATTTCGTTGAAGACACTTGTGTTCTCTTTAATTTTAAGTTGTCATATTCATACTACGAGACATTAGTAAATAATAAAACTGTAATGTTGTGCATGATTTATGTAATTGACGACTCCTCTCAATGCGTATTTGTTATCACGTATTATAATGTTTTTTGCAATACTATGTAAACTATAGCTTTTAGGTTCTAATTCTATATTTTTTAAATAATTTTTGTCTATTAAAATACTTGTATCTATTATAATCTGCGGACCATATCTTTCTGCAATGTAGCATGAATTATTATATTTTATGCAAGTTTGTTTCGACATAATTACGTCATCAATGGCATCTTGGATATCTTCAAGCCCTTTATGTAATAAGACATCCACGTTAATACTTATAGTCGCGAAGTTTCTCTCATTGGAGTAATTACAAATTTCCCATTTTTTGCTTCTGCAAAGACTGGGTTACGAGGCGAAAGTATATTCGGCTAGGTGAGCAGCGTTACATAGCGTCTAACGATTGGAAATGTCTAGTGTACTTTGTTTGTTGGAATAATAACAAATTATTGAGGATGGATGCTCTTTCAGTGTACTCGTTTTTAGTTATTTTTCCTTTAAATACAATTTTTGTTGCTAACTGCATGAAAGAATCATCCATATCTTGTACAATACGTTTGTACTCTGTATGACACCTATCATGTGTGCAGTTATATGTAAAAGAGAGTTAAAAGCGTATGTATTTTGTATCATTATAGTGTCTTTGTAATTTAACTGGCTGGCATAAATTACCATTTTTCATTATTGGGATAAAAATCTGTTGATTCGATACTTTCCCACTCGGGACATTTGTTCAAGTATGATTTTTTTAATGTTGGTAAATTTATCTTTGTTTTTTAAACCCCTCCAATTTTCTTAAAAATTTAATGGATTACAGTGTCGTCAGAAATGGAGCATATCGATGCTTCTGAATGATTCTTTTGTATATCGTAAAAACTGTCTGTAATAGGAGCGTCCGAAATGGCCACGGTTAAATTTGATCACGTTCGAAACGACCACATTCGGCATGACCACGGAAAATATTGCACGGAGTTCAATTTACCCACGTTCAAAATGGACACGTCCGATTTGGCCACGTTCGAAACGGCCACGTTCGAAACGGCCACGTTCGAAACGGTCACGTTCGGAACGGCCACATTTGGAATGGCCATGTCCAAAATGGTCATGTTCGAAATGGCCACAGGAAATATTGAATAAAATTTGATTTGATCACGTTCGTGATGGCCACGTTTGAAACGGCCACGTTCGAAATGGTCACGTTCGGAATAGCCACGTTCGAAATGGCGACAGTCCCGATTGATCACGTTAATATTGACGTACGTGCAATGTACGTTGCAAGACAAAGCAAAGTTCACATGGGTTGCAACTTTCTACGCGAAGCGAGGTGGGCGGGGTGGGTGTAGGAGAGAGAGAGGGCCGGAGGCCCCCCTTGCACCTCCCCTCGTGTGTGTGTATGTGTGGTCAATATTTACGTGGTCAATTGGGACCGTGGTCAATATTTACGTGGTCAATTGAGACCGTGGTCAATATTATTGTGGTTAATATTAACGTAGTCAATCAGGACCGTGGTCACTTCGAACGTGGCTATTTCGAACGTGACCAAATCGAACTTTGTGCAATATTTTTTGTGGTCATTTCGAACGTGGCCATTTCGAACGTGGTTAGGTTATTCTAAACGTGATTATTTCGAACGTGTCCGTTTCGAACGTGGCCATTACGAACGTAGTCGAATCGAACTTCATTCAATATTTCCCGTGGCCATTCCGAACGTGGTCATTTCGAACATGACCATTTTGGACGTGGGAAAATTGAACTCCATGCAATATTTTCCGTGGTCATTCCGAACATGGTCGTTTCGAACGTGGCTGTTTCGAATGTGGTCAAATTTAATCGTGGCCATTTCGAACATGGGCAAATTATATCCACTCTCTAATAGAATTTACGCTGTTTGCAATAGTGTTATCATTAATGTTAGAAATCGATGTTGAATTAAAATGCGACTTACTGGAAAAGTCGGAATATTTATCATCCTCAGATTTACAATTTATTTGTGTCGATCATTATTTCGGGGATGTTTTGCATTCTTGTTCTGCAGAAAAAGTATTTGCAGCATTATCCAAACATAATCTGCCGTCGAGATAATCCAGAAGACTGGCTACAAATTTATCGACCCTCATCGGTATGCATCCTTTGAAAACTCGTGTCTTATATTCAGCAAAAAGCGATTCGATTGAAGAAGACGTTGCAATTTCAATGCCAGTTTTAAAATGTAACAGAGTGTCTTCAGAATTGAAATAATCTAAATAATTCTGATGTATCTTTAAGATCTTGAGGATTAAAATCCTCAACATGTACACCTTTAACACAATTATTTACAGATCGTAAGCATGTCTCAGCTGGAACAGACAGCCATCAGTGTAACCAACGTCTTCGCTCAAAGCTACAACAAGTACGGAGGTTAAAAAAGAACATAATTCGTCCAAAGATTGCATTTGGTATGCTTGAGCAATGCATCTCAGAAAAACTGACGTACTTTATTAGGCAAATGTCGTAAATATTCCCAACTACTTATTATTTTTATTACATGACTAACATCCAACCTTAAATATGAGGCTGGTAGAGCCACATCTTTATTATTTACAGCGATTTCATAACAACGCTATAAATAATGTTTAAGGTCAGTACTATCCGCAAATGCACGTGCTAAAGTAACTAGTATTGCGCGACTAAAATTTGTTATTATTACAAACGGCACTGTAGCACCCGCTCTCCGAATTTCTAGTAGAAAGTAAATTAAAAGAGATGCATCTTGTTTTGCAGATATTATTTAGAAAACTGGGATACCACGTTTGTCTTTCGGCACAATTACACATTGGTATAGAAAAAGATGGGCAGATTTTGTGCTATCAGGCATTGACAATTTTTGCGCTATATTGCCTGTAGCGTCCATGGTAAAATATGTATTTTTTTAACGATTAATTATTTTGTATAGAGTCATTTGCTCTTCAGACCAATACGTAATATAAAATGGATCTAAGCCTATTTCCATGTATTGATGAACCGGGTCTTTTAGTGTATTTATATATTTGTAAATTTCCTATTGGATTACAATCAGTAATACCTAAACGATTGTCTAATTCATTTTGCTTGGCTTTACGTAAAACACGAAGTGAAAATAAAACTGGTGGCTTTTGATCACCAAATTTCATAATTTTATTTGCTTCTTCTAAACGCCATATTGTTGCTGGTTTTCTTGCATCTATTAAATGGCCAGCTATTTTTTGCCGAAGAGAACCTTTTAATTGTTTCTCTAACCATTATATTCTTGCAGACGTACAATCCCTATTACAGTTAGGCCACAATTTTAATTTACCTGAGAACAACACAAACAAACTAATAATTAAGTACATAAAAGATATAGAAAACAATTTAAAAAAACTCTCTGTAGAAAAAAGAATGTTAGTTAGAAATAAAGCTAGGAAAACAATAGTTAAACTTAACAATTACCAGGCGGCCGTCCTCTGTTTCGATATGCTTCTTGTGTTGGACGCCATTGTGTTATCTTCTTTGTCCACCTGCCATCCGTCATTCTGGCGACATGTCCTGCCCAGTTCCACTTTGAATGCAAAATAGCCTCGACAGCATCTCTCACTTTTGTCTTGAGTCTTATAGTTGTATTCGAGACTCTCGAAAAGTGATTCCTAACATTGATCTTTCCATCCGTTGCATCACTTGTATTTTTTTGATGTTCCTCTTTGTCATTGTTAGTGTTTCTGCGCCGTATGTCAATACGGGAAGGACGCATTGATTAAACACTTTTTTTTCAAGCATGTTGCGAGATTGGACCGAAATACTGATTTTAATTTTCCAAATGCTGCCCAAGTCAGACTCACTCGGCGCTGAATTTTGTGTGTCTGATTGTCTCGCCCGATACTGATCTTATGTCCTAAATATTTGTGTATAGATGTGTCTGTTCTATATTTTTGTTGTTAATTTTAAGGGGGTTGCTTAGGACCAGATTTGTCATATATTGTGTCTTTGACAAATTTATTTCCAGGCCTACCTTTTCTGCCGCTTTATGTAGTTTTGTAACATTGTTTGTGCCTTAGTTATATCGTCTGTTATTAGGACGATGTCATCGAAAAAACAAAGGACTTAAATTTTCTCCATCGATATTAATTCCCATGTCATCCCAGTTTATTTTGTTCAGCATACTTTGCAGCAGAGTAACGAACAATTTAGGGGAAAGCGCGTCGCCTTGTCTCAGTCCTCTCTCGATTTTGAACCTGTCAATTATTGATTGTCCGTTATCTTTACGTGTGCTGTGGATGTCATGTATATGTAGTTGATAGCTGTGGAGTAACGGTGATCGATTCGACATTCGGCGAGTGCCTCCAATATTTTCTGTTGGTCCACTGTGTCGAACGCCTTTTTAAAATCTACAAAAATTAACATGAATGGTTTATTATACTCTATGCATTTTTTGATCAACAGTCTTATTGTAAATAAGTGATCATTGATACTGTATTTTGTTCGGAAGCCCGCTTGTTCTCTTGAAAAAAAGAATTCGAGCTTATTCGTTAGTCGTTATAATCTTTGTATAGAGTTTGTATATGTGACTGAGAAGACTGATTGGTCTATAGTTTTCGAGGTTATCCCCTTTTTTGTGTATAATGACAATTTATGCGCTCTCCCATTGAGATGGTGTTGTTCCTTCGATAAGGCATTTGTTAAATAGGATTTTAAGGGCTTTAATGATGTTTCGTCCACCCATTTTGAGGCTTTCTATCAGGAGGCCGTCTTCGCCAGGTGCTTTATTGTTTTTTATATCTTTTAAAGCTGATGTAATTTCTTCCTCACTGATTTCTTGAAGATCTTTTGAGCCTTGATTCAGAATTTTCGGGATACTGACATTTGGTTTTTTATTCGGTGTTGAGTATAACTGTCTATAAAAAACTTCTATGGCTTGTGTTATGTCTTTTTTGTTCGTTACCGTGCTACCATTGTTTTTGACTCTATATTGCTTCTCCCTATCGCGTTTTTTCTTGCTAAGACTTTTAAACTTTTATTTTCTTCTATTGTAATTTTTATGGTTTCTGTATTCTTTTCTCTTTTGTTTTTTCTTATTTCTTTAGTTATTTCCCTGTTGATATTTCTATATTCTTCGGTAGTCTTGTCTGTCATTTCTCTTCTCTGTTTCATTAAAGATTTTGTCCTTATATTTAGTTTTTGATCTTTGTCTCTGCTTTTGCAGCATTTTTCGATTGCTGTATTTACGCTTCCTGTAATGTTTTCATATATTGTGTCTATAGTCGTATTGTTATTTACGTTTAGGGACTTAGATATTTGTTCTTCATATTTGTGCATTCAGGAGCATTGTGTTTTTAGGAGCACTCCACATTTTGCGATTCTTTTTAAGGACTATATTTTTTTCTTTCTTTTCTTATGTTTAATTCTACTTTGGCTATTACGATGCGGTGAACTCTGCCTGTCGAGAATCTATTCAGGACATCCACGTCGCTGACAGTATCTTTCCTGTTGCTACATATGAAGTCAATAGCGTTTTTAGTTTTACCGTCTGGGCTTGCCCATGTTCCACTTTATGTTGTCATTTTTTTGAAAGAAGGTGTTCATTGCGTAGAGGTTGTTACTGTGTAAAAAATCTATTAAAGTGTTTCCTCTTTCATTTCTCTCGCCCAATCCATGTTGTCCTACCGCGGTTTCAGCTTCATCAATTTTACTTCCGATTTTAGCATTAAAATCTCCAATTAATAAGGTGTAGTGTGATTTTCTGTCTTGTATAGCTATGGCTATATCTTCGTAGAAGCATTCGATATCATCCTCTGAGTGATCGTTTGTAAGTATGCGTAGGTTTAAATAACTTTCAGAGAGTATTTTTTGTTGAGTTGAATGGTCATGTATATAACTCGGGGGCTTATTCTTTTGATGTCTGCAATTCTTGTGATGTGTCTTTTATGGACTAAAAATCTTATCCCTCTTACTGCCTTTTCTTCTCCTGCATAGTAGAGGATATTCCCGTTATTTAAGGTGACTTGGTTTTCTCCTATGCGCTGGACTTCGCTTAAGACTAGTATGTCCCATTTGATATTTGAAAGTTCTTCTTCTAGTTTCAGTAATTTGTCATCTGTTGAAAGTGTTCTAGCATTGTATGTTGCTACATATATTAGGTGTTTTTTATGATGGTACGGTTTGGTATCTTTATGGTAAAGGCGACTTTTTGCCTCCCCCAGAATCCTTGAGGCAGACCCTTTTCGAGGTGTGGGATTTATCATTCTTTGATCCACCCACCTAGGGTATGTTTCCTTTTCTTTTTAAAATCGCCATATTGAGAGGTTTTTAGCCAGTTTTCTTCCACGTTGGCCGGACGGGTTGGAAGAGTGGTTTGTGATGGGTAGGGATGTATGTGGTGGTTTGGAGGAAGGGAGGTTGGGACATGACTTCCCTCACGAGGTATTTGGTGTTGTGAGGAAAACCATGGCTCGCATAGACAGGGGCGTGTCCCTAAAGCAGATCTACTCTCTACCAGGACCGTAGAGGAGTATCTGCCTGCTATCTGCCTCATTGCCTCTAATTCCTCGTAAATCCTGCTCATCACCGCCAACATTTCCACCATACACTCTCTCATCTCTTTCACCTCGTTCTTCATCTGTCTTAATTCCTCCATCTCTCTTTGACTTTTTCCTCTTTCTTTCCACTTCCCTTCTTCTTTCTTTTACTCTGCTCTCCCACTCTTATCCTTCCTTCTCTTTTCCTTAACTACTTTCTCTCCTAACCTGCACCTGTTATCACGTACACCTCCTTATTACGCTTGCTCGCCCCTATCAAATCGATATCTCGGCCAGCCTCTTTTTCCGATATTGATCTATCAGTTATCTTCTTCGACGATACGCCTTCCATCTCCCACCTGCCGCCATCTGTCACCCTGAACTCCTTTCTCTCTGCCGCCCGCTCCAGCACACCGCTCTCGGCGTACCGACCGCTCTCTGCCATCCACTCCACTCTCCTCGTCACCCCGTTCCTCCACTTATTTCCTTTATCACATCATTCACTATTTTTTTCTCTTCCTTTCTTCACTGCCTCTTTCCTCTATTCTCTTCTTCACTATCGTCCCTCCGCCTTCTGATCCCCGTCTCTCTCCTCGCCCTACTAGCTTTCTCATTCTTCCCGTCACCAATTCTCCCACGTCATCCTCTCCCATCTTTTCATTCCAAATTTCCAGACCTTATCTTGCTCATCTCCGTTCACCCTCCTCCTCCACTCCACTTTTTCACATGACACTGGCCCTCCACTTTCCCTTCCACCCTTTCTTTCCACTCACAACTTTCCCTTTCCTCTTAAAACACTCCAAATTTTCTCCACTCTCTCACTATCGCTCACGCTCTCTACCCGTCATCTTTCCTTCCCCACCTTTATATATGAAAATACGCGTTTTTCGGGTATAATAATTAATTAAAAAATTATCCAAACATTTTAAATGTCAGAACTCTTTGAAAAGGCATTGTACAAGCCCAGAACTATATGAGAACTATTTTATATTGAGCAGAACTCTTGATAATCCACCGGCATCTCATTTTTATATATGAAATTATGCGTTTTTCGGGTAAAATAATTAATAAAAAAATTATCTAATTATTTTAAATGTCAGAACTCTTTGAAAAGGCATTGTACAAGCCCATAATTATATGAGAACTGTTTTATATTGAGCAGAACTCTTAATAATCGACCAACGTTTCACCTCGATATCTGTATCTATGGGACTTGTTTTTTATTTTTATTTTATCTTTCAATTTTTTATAATTACTGATAGCGAAAATGTCGTAGGACAAAGTGAGATGCTGCGTGAAGTTGGCATCTCAGTTTGTCCGAAGGCATTTTTTTTGCTTTAATTGCCAGGACTATTTGTTTAAACTATCAGGAACTCTAGAACTATTGAAAATAAAGTCAGAACTTTTAATTATTTATGAGTTTCCACGAAATAATACGCCAGCTTTATACACACGTGTTTCCTTCATTCTATGAGCAAAATTTTCACACATAAAAGAATTGTATCATAAAGAATGTAATCAATTACTTAAGTTAGCACCTAAATTGAATTTTAAAACTATTTTTCCAAGTACATTAGAACGATAAAAAGTAAATTTAGTAAATAATGTATTTCATGAAACTACACTTGCTGCGATCAATCAAAAATATGGTTTTGAATCAGGAACAGCAAAATTTTTGGAAATTATATTAAAGTGGTGGACAATAGTGAATGTTAATACCCAATAAGCGCATGATGGTATATTAAGCGTTTATTAAACATAAAGTTAGTATAAAAATGGTATAAGTATATTAGATAAACGTTAAAATTTTTATGGTTTTTATACTATTGTATAATATACGACAATGATATATATTTATATTACGTTTATATAATACAAAACGGAATTTATACGTTGAAAAATAGTATACGTATATACGAAAAAAAACCTTAACTTTGTACACTGAATCTACGCCTATTTTATTTCTTAAAATCGTATATATGTAATTTAAAAAACGTTTATTGAAAACGTATATAATTTATAAAAAAATTTTATTTATAAACGTTTAAAAAATACTATTATACAAATGGTATAATTTATGTTTTTAAAACGTTAATGAATTGCCGTTTTATAAATATAAATTATACCATTATCGGTTTTTATTATGTTTATATATAATACAAAACGGATTTTATGCGTTGAAAAACAGTATACAAGTATACGAAAAAAAATTTAATTTCTAGACTGAATCTACGTCTATTTTACTTCTTAAAATCGTATATTTATGTAATCGTATATTTATGTAATGAAAAAACGTTTAAAAACATATGTAATTTATAAAAAAAATTTTTAACGCATACAAGCGAGAACAATAATGCACAGAACAGTTTGTCGCTAGGCGCCATATACGCGGCGTACGCAGTTTGCTGTGTGCGTTATTCTCTTGTCTCTTCCATATCACAACGGCAATGGTATTAGCACGGCGGCTTTGCGTTGTAAAGGTAGAGCTCAGAATCTCTGCATCGAAGTGTTCCTAAAGCCTAAAATTTTGCTGGATTTTATATTTTATTTTGTTTAACTGTGTCGTATAAGTGTATTTGTGCATTTTGGCATTTTCCATTAATATTCGTGAAGTGAATTAAGAGTGAAGAAATCGTTTTAAGCCTATTAACCTATTAAGACAAGGAACGAGTGAGTTTGCAGCCATTGTATTTGTTGGAGATTCGTACGATTCTCAAAAATCAGAGTGATTGAGTTTCAACAGCAGTTCCAAAGGTAAAAACTTATTATATTTTTATATTTAGAGTTTGGAGGGGGGACGTGTTGCTTTGCTCGAGTTCGGACGTGTCCAAGCTCGTCATGCGTACATCCATTGTTTTAAGTTCATTCCTCCTTGAAAGAATTTCTTAGCATTTTATATTATTATATCTTCTATTATTATCTATTATTCTTTATCATCTTACTCTAACGTCATTTATTTAATGAGCATTATTATTCATAATGGACGCATAGAATGGATTGACCCGAGCCAATAATGTAAAAAAAGAAAAAGTAATTCGATATATTTTGCTTTGCTTCTTTATTTTTCATTTTCTGTAACCACAGTGAAAGTGTTTATATATTACAATATTTCATATTAGCCTAATTAACGGTTTTAAAGTTTGTTTTATTACGTAAGAGATTTTTTATGATTTCTTTTTCAAATTATTTGAAGATTTCTTAATCGAAAAGACTGTTTATTATGTACGCATCCCAAGTGTAATTAAATTTTAAACATTACAAGTTCTCGTGCAATGACTTTTCTTCATTTTAACATTATCATTGCTTACAAATAATACGTAAATTAATTTTATATTATTTAATATTTGCTTTGTCTAAAGTCTCTTACATATATTCGATCTTTTATGATCTCATCATTGATACAAAATGTACAATTCGGATGGGAGCTGACAGGCGCAGATAGGAGATGCATGTGATGAGAGGTTATGAGGAGCAGTAGTGTGAGAGAAAGGGTGAGAGGGAAAGAGGAGAGAAGGGAGGGGAGAAGGGAAGGGATAGAGAAACGATAGAGAAAGGGTGGGCCGAAGGGAGGGAGAGGGGATCAGTATGTAAGGTCGAAAAAGGGCCAAACACGGAGAGGAAAGGGGCGTAATTATGGTTTATAATGGGCAAGATAGGTGAACGTGAGGATGAGCTAGGGTAAGAGGGAGAAAAAGTGAGAGAATGTGGAAGAGAGTGAGAGAGAGAAGGAGAGAGAGGAAAAGGAGTGAGAGAGGGTGAGAGAGAGAGAGAGAGAGAGAGAGAGAGAGAGAGAGAGAAAGAGAGAGAGAGGGAGAGAGAGGAGGAAGATGGGATATGAGAGAGAGGTTTTCTAGAGAGAAGCGGGTAATGCAGGGGGAGAGGGTAGAGAGAGGGCCGAAGAGCGAGAGGAACAGAACGGGGGTAGAGAGAGGGGTTTTCAAAATGTGAGGTCGCTCAAGGCCAGGACCGCGTGGGGAGATTTTAAACGTATGTATGTATGCAGGAGTGGGCGGCTAGACATAAGAAAGTATGAGAGAGAAGGTAAGAAGAGGGAGGGTATATAGTGAGAGGGGATGAGGTGCGAGGGGGATTTATGAGAAATAGAATTATACATAGATGTAAATAGGACGAGGAAATGTATAGAAGGGAGAATAAGAAGGAGGTTGTAAGGGGTTGGTGTTCCCCAGAAAACACACATGTAAAGTTGTATGAGTTGGAAACCCCAAGGGGACCCAAATAAGCGTCTACTACTAACTACTACTACTATTATATGCTTATAACAGATGACCTTCAGTATACTATTGGGACGTTGAATAAGTTCTCGCTGTTTTCCAACTGATGGCGTTACCAGAACTGCTTGCGTGTAGTTTAAGATGGTGACGCATCTATATAGAAGTACTAAAAGCAAGCTTGAAATTCAGTGTATGTCATCAGTGATGCCAGAAGTCCGACGAGAACAACGCACAACCACAAGCGAAAACAGCGTACGTGTGAGCTCGGCGCTTCGGCTAGCTTCGGATCGTAGAAGAAGACAGATATATCGTTTTCTATCTCCTTCTTACCAAGTCGACACGAAAGCGACGGGCGACGCGCGAAGGCTTGGTAAGAAGGAGATAGAAAACGATATATCTATCTTCTTCTACGATCCGAAGCTAGCCGAAGCGCCGAGCTCACACGTACGCTGTTTTCGCTTGTAGTTGTGCGTTGTTCTCGTCGGACTTCTGGCATCACTGTATGTCATTTCGCCAAAGTGTAAACAACTTTGTTTTTCATAGTGTTAAACATGTAAAATTTCGTGCCAAAAAAGAGTATTTGCGGTGAACTTTACTGCACTATTTTATTAAAAGAAAATCTGCAGTTGAAGCACACAGAATTCTTGTTGAGACTTACGGCGACCATGCTCTGTCGGAAACAACATGCAGAGATTGGTTTAGATACTTCAAAAATAATGATTTTGATGTTGAACATAAAGAACGCTCTGGCGCACCGAAAAAGTTTGAAGACGAAGAATTGGAGGCATTACTTCATGAAGACTCATGTCAGACGCTAGCTGAACTTGCAGAATCATTAGGAGTTGATCACACAACAGTTTCTAAACGTTTGAAAGCATTAGGAATGCTTCAAAAGCAAGGTCATTGGGTGCCGTACCAGTTGAAGCCGAGAGACGTCGAACGGCGTCTTTTCACGTGTAAACAGCTGCTTCAACGGCAGAAAAGGAAAGGATTTTTGCATCGTATCGTGTGTTACGTCCTGGATCGCGAGCGAGGTGCGGTTGCGGTGGTTGGTGTACGCGGATCGCGGTGGCCGAGCGGTAAACCTGTCACGATCAGCGTTGCACCGGAAGCTAGCGATCGGGACGTAATGGGTAAGGATGGTGAGGAGGATGTGATGTGAGTAGACAATGAGTACAGATTGTTTACGTATACTAATTTAGATGTATTTATCATTATTTTATACTAAACATACATGTACAGTTATATTTTCTTATATTTTACAAGACGAATAAACAACTAAATCACGGGCGAATATCGGGAGGCGAACCGATAGGTGCTTCAGCGGTCCCGAAATCTATCAACGGCGGGGACACGGGCCACGGACGGTATTCAATAGGCGGTAAGGGCCTATATGAGAAAGCGACGGCCCCGCTACTGGATGCCGGTGGAGTGACAGCGTCGTGGAACGAGTCAGGAGCTGAGGACTCCACTGTATGGTTTCCCAATGGAGGGTATGTGAAGTACCCGACGGATGCTGGGTTCTGGCTATCTGGTAGAGACGCGGCCGGTCGGACCGTTAAATAGGAGCCGCCTTGGTATAGTGACCGGTTGAGGCGCTTCAGTTGATGAGCACGCCCTGCTCGACGTGACCGACCCATGACGCAGCTAAGGAGGTAAGCGAAATTATAATCAACGCCATGGTTGAATACGCGGAGGGATATAGACAGGGGTTAGCAATAGTAACGCGAGTGATGAAAAAGGAAAAAGAACGAAAAAAAAAACATATACGCGTTAACGTAAATTGCTAAACGAGTTGACTTGACCTTATCTGACGGGTTGCGGGGACAGGGTGAGCCTTAGTGAGTTTACTTTAATTTAATATTTATTTTATATTTCAGACCAAGAAGAGCGATCGGAGGAATTGTGAGAGACGCCCTGAGAGAGGCGCGGTTCGTGGAGTGAGAGGAGGCAGATCGCCCTGAGAGAGGCGCGCTGCACGCTAGGAGGCGGAATGCCCTGAAAGAGGCGCTCCTCAGAGATGAGAGTCGTTCGCCCTGAGAGAGGCGTGCGACGTAAATAGAGGTAGTCCAGCCCTGAAGGAGGCGCACTACGAGGGATGAAGACAGAACAGCCCTGAAAGAGGCGCACTGCTAGAAGGGACGTAGAGTCGCCCTGAAAGAGGCGCACTACGTAGGAAGGATGTAGATCGCCCTGGAGGAGGCGCACTACGGTGTAGGTAAGGATGGTTATCGCTCTCTGTTTAATGACACACCCTATGAAGACGTCCGAATAAAATATTAATCTCTTCAATTATATGTTACAGATATTTGAGACTCTGAGTATGTCAAGGCGGACGTCGCGGACCTTGCCACTGGTGAGCGGATATGGAAAAAGAAAGAAAAAAAAATTAAAGAAGAAGCTATAAGGAATACAAGAACTCTCTGGAGGAGGCGCGCACCGACGCAAGATAACCGGAACGCCCTGGGAGAGGCGCGCGTCGCCGCAGGATGAAAGAGAGAGCCCGACGTAGGCGTGAAGGAAGGATGACCTCGTCAGATAAGTAGCACTAATTTGCCCGATAATTTCAGTATTAAAATTAGAATAGAAAGCTTGTCTCTATATTTACAGGTGTGGACACGAGAGATTAACGGCGAGAAAAATTCACACCGAGAAGATGACCGACGCCCGGAATGGACAGGGGCCGCGAACTGACACAGGTATGTATATTTCGAGTAAATTACACGTAAACAATATGATTAATGATCACACGAATATATCTTAATAATAACGACAACGTACTCACTTCACTAAATTATTATGTGTTACAGGAACCACTGGGGAACACACTGTCACGCGGGTGTATACGAGAAGGTGGATCTACAATAATGTTAGGGTTACAACATCAGTTAATAGAACCTTCCTTTGACTATAATTTCACGCGTGGACAGGTTTCGGACGCTTAAACGATATTATAGATAGGCAGCATTAATAATAATCTGATTGTCTGGAGAAGAAAAGATATAACGCTTATATTGTTGATAGAGATAATTTACTGCGAATGAAAATTAAGATAAAACGTCTTTGAAAGTGATAGATAGAATTCGATATGTATTGTGAGCGCCGTGAAAATCGAAAAAGAGAAAGGAAATATAATAGTGACAGTGGAAACAATTAATCAAGAATAAATTTATACGACAGTAAACGCAAGAAACTGAAAGCTAATTAATAGTATTTGCGATATGCTAGTCTCGAGGTCTCTCTGAGTTAATGATTTTGTGTGAATAATACCAAGTAATAAACTAGAAACACTGATTCGAAGACATAATATTAATTACACTGTGTGAAAATTTGCAAGAGCGTATGTACGATCGAATGCTATTAAGATAACCGATTATTAAATCGTATGAATGACTGTCTGTACGTACAGTGAATTTACTGAGTACTGTATGAATCGAGTATGAATACTGGGTAAACTGATCGAATATTGACTGCTGATCGAATACTGACTGAGCGAAAACTGAATTGTCAGAACGAACCGTACAAACTGATTTTACTGTCGGGGCGAAAGCCGAATACTCAATGTTGAGCGCACGGTGCTCCCGTTTATATACCCGTGGTCGCTGAGGGTTCCCACCTTCTGAATTGTAGCGCGCGCAACGTGGTCTGATCCTGGTCACGCTTGTTTGTCACGGGTATCACGCGCCAGGCAATAGTAAGCGATCACGGTGTTTGTCCGAAATTTTCACGTGATCCGGCGGTTCCTGAATGTTCTAGAAGCTTCGGGACTAGCATTATAATATAATATTTACATCGTTATTTCTAGATATATCGCAATTATTACTAGCGTTACGATAACTTATCTGATTAATTACTTATCGCCGCATTGTATTATAGCGTTGTACTTAAATAATTGTAGAGATATGAGAGCATTTCGCTAATTAACTTATTAATTAACAATTATCTATGATGTCGCATAATGTTATTCGTGGATTACAAGGTCTAAATTAGTCTACAGACGTTAAACTCGCTATTATATAACTATATGTATGTATATCATTATAACTAGTAGTAAAAGTTTATATATATATATATATACACATATATATGTAAGTAATAGTGGTATAAATGCACATGTAATATGCCGGGATATATTTACAATGAATGGATGAGGAGTGTGTAAGTGTGTATAAATGCATAAATTTATGACAAGTTTATATTGTGAGAGATTGAGTGTGTAATTTAAATAATGCGTATGGAATATGTATGAATTAGCTATAAGATCCGGAAATATTGTGTTACCGTGTATATGATATGTTGATTATGCGTATGTTAATATATGAGTATGCCTGTAATAAGTTTATAATAGGTTTATTGAGAATGCGTCGTTTGTGCGTACTAATGCGTCACTATGTATATAAATTATTTATAGGGTGTGTGTATTTGCGTGTTACTGGGTGGATAATATGTCTATAATAGTCAGATACTGATTAAACATTGTGTAGATGATAAGTTTATAACGCGCGTATTTTTGTATCACCGGGTATATTAGGTGCCAATTGTTATATAATTTTATGGTGTGTTTATTAAGGACCGTGTATCTATGTAATTATTTCTGGGTGTTCATTATGTGTTTATACTTGGTTTATGTAGTGTATGATGTGTGTATTATTGTACCACCGTATATATATAGGTATGGTCATTTTGTTTATTATGCATATGTATACTGTAATTATCATTCATCCTCAATAAAATGATAAAGAAGTTTTGAGAATATTATCACGTTCAAGTTATTTCAGACACCTTGTATAAGTAAGAGTTAATTAAGTAATTGTATATATTTGAGTGTGACTGTCTAACTTTCGTTATCTTCCAGAGTTTTATTCGTTTTAAACTCTTTATGGGATGTTTATATTGTTTTCACTATAATATGTATATATATATATATATATATATATATATATATATATATATATGATATGTGTATGCACCGAGTTATCTTCATGGTTGATATATGAAATAATTATAAATGATAGCTGACCGGATTTTTATTGGCAAACCAAATTGGATTCATGGTAAGGAATTATTATGCAGATGATGGGTTTGATCGAATCTTTTATTGTTGTTAAAATTTGAATTTACTGAAATCACTGTGCTGCGGTGGAGTATGAGTAAAATTGACAAGTTATTATATTTGGGTGACAGAATCATTAGATATGTACGTTACTGTGGTATTAATTCGGCTTTGGGATATTAAACTGCATTTAATAGTGAAGGCATAATTATATATTGGAGGTGCGGATTAAAATAAATGAATTATTAAAGTTGAAAATATGAGGTGTTCCTGGAGTAAAATGGGTCTACAACAATGTGCGCTTAACTTTTTATAGCGGGGCTGTAGCCCTATAAGTTGCTACTTTTTTTGGTTCTTTATGAGTCAAGGCGCCAGGAAATAATTAATTAAGGTCACTGGGCGGGTTTTTTATGTGATGTTTAAACCGTTAAAAATTGGGTGCTTTTCGATGTTGCGACAACTTTTGATATATTGAGAAAAGTGATTTAGACTGTGCATAGGAAGTTACAATTGCACATACGAGTTACTTGGCTTGCTCAGTTTTAATAATTAATGAAAGTTCATATATAGGGTGTCCCAAAAGTACCGATCGGAGTTTATTATATGAAGCTTATGGAATTTAACCAAATGAATCGGTCGGTTGTTAAACACTATTTTATACTAATGTTTGGATAATATGACAATGTTAGTTTATATACCGGGTGTCAATTTATTAAGGTGAACATATGTCGGGAGTTGTATTTCCGCTTATTCGCAGTTGTGATCTCTTTCCTTGCGTGATTTTAGCTTGTTATATAGGTTTTCTTTATATTTTTGTTATACCGGGTGGTGGTTAATTTTCGAAGCGTGTGTCTATGGTGATGTGTACGTATATGTTTGTGTTTAGTAAGAGTGATGACGGCGAGGTGGAGTGAACATTGACTTATATTATCGCTATTACTTAATTTATGCTATTCTATTGACGCGTACTTAATATTATGTTTCCTTTTTATTTTTCAGGTACTTCAACTAGAGTGACAAAACTAAATGGGTAATTATAATAAAATTAAGATGTTCGACCAATTTGGTAGGCCGTTTCTCTTTCCTTTTTCAGTTGCTGAGGATGCGAACCAGAAGGTGATATACCAGGTGGCCGGAAAATAGGTAAGAATTTTCATTGGACAACTAATTAATTATTTTCCTTTATTTTTAGGTAGGTAATAGGGGAGAACCAGTGATGGGGATAAAACAAGAAAGAAAGAAAAAAAAATGTTTTAGCCGGAAACATAATAAAAAGGTATTTATCAGCTTAATCTATTTTTGATAATAACTATATGTATATATATAAAAAGAAAAAAAAAAAAAATTTTATAGGTGCTTAACGTTTACTATGTCTACTTAACAGGTGACGTATGGAGTCAACGGACGGCGACTGGTGTCAAGCGGAGGCGATGGACGTGATACAATGAAAAATGGATACACTACGATAATTCTAAGAAAATCGTGGGGTAAGCCTGACCATGCATCAACATCGTCGGCAAAGCCGAATATCCAAGCTTCTGCTCTGCATTTGGTGGGATCAGCTGGGTGCAGTTTACTATGAACTGCTCAAACCGAATGAAACCATCACGGAAGATCGCTTCCGACTACAATTGATGCGTTTGAGCCGAGCATTGAAGGGAAAACGGCTACTATACGAGCAGAGACACGACAAAGTGATTTTGCAGCATGACAACGCTCGGCCATATGTTGCAAAACCGGTGAAAATCTAATTGGAAACGCTTAAATGGGAAGTCCTACCCCACCCGCCGTATTCACCGGACATTGCCCCTTCCGACTACCACTTGTTCCGATCGATGGCACATGGCCTGGCTGAGCAGCACTTCTATTCTTATGAAGATGCCAAAAAATGGGTCGACTCTTGGATAACCTCAAAAGACGTATCGTTTTTCCGACGTGGAATTCAAATGCTGCCAGAAAGATGGGAAAAAGTAGTGGCTAACGATGGACAATACTTTCAGTGACAGGTTTTTTACTGATTTTTTTAAATAAAGCAATAATTTTCACGAAAAAACAGCGAGAACTTATTCAACATCCCAATACAAAAAATTAAATGTTGGAATAATTATTTAATTTTTATATCAAAATGTTGAGTAAAAATTCCTGACTTTATATATATATATATATATATATATATATATATATATATGTTCATAAAATAACTGACAATTACTTTAATATAAGAAAAAGAAAATTAGAGTTATAAAAACAACTCACATGCTAAAATATTATATGCTTATAACAAATAACCTTCAGTATACTACAAAACATTAAATGTCGGAATAATTATTTAATTTTTATATCAAAATGTAGAGTAAAAATTCTTGACTTTATACATATACATATATATATTTATAAAATTATTAACGGTTTCCCTGCTAATACAAAAAGAAAATTAGCGTTATAAAAGAAATCATGTATTAAATATTATAAGGCCTTAGTGCGAGAAAAGGTATCAGGTTACATGCTGCACGAGCATTATCTTGCGAGATTGATTAGACGGCGGCATCCCTTTGTAAGCTGCCGCGCTTAGTCCTAAGAATTACCTCTGCACATACCGAGGGGCCTACAAGCTCGCGACCCTCCGATCCCCGCGGCCTACACTTCATCTGAATATAAGGCGTGTCCGCGGACGGCCAGAGCATTCAGTCGGCAAATTTTGAACAAGAAACAACTAGGAAGAACATTCAGTTGACAGCAACTAAGGAAGAAACACCTAGCCAGAACATTCAGTTAAAAATTTTCAAGACAGCAACAACTAACCAGCAGCAGTAGAACTCTCTTAGCAGCTAAATACTTGTAAGTAAAATTGTACTAAGTATTATACTGAATAAAGACTTATAAAATTTTCATATTTCGAACTTAGAAATATTTTGATACTCTTCGGACTTAGAAATATTTTATACTCTTCGGACTTAGAATATTTTCATACATGCTAATAGTTATACTGTTTTATGCCACTGAATCCATTGAATCTTATACTTATACTATTTGACTGACTCCTTTGATAAAATAATTCTGAGATAGAATTATTTCATGAATAATACTTTAATTTTATAGATTCAATGTTACATTTTTACGATTAATACTTGTATTTTATACCGATACTTATATTATTTTATTCTTTACATCATACATGATAATATTTCAGCCTTCACTGATCTTCAGTCGATACTTGTATCCTATACTCTTATCCTATATTACCATCTACCTTATAACATAATATCACCTTCTTTTCTTTTTAGTCGTTATAACATAATTTCAAATTATTCTGGTTTACTTTAAATTATTTCACAGTTGAATATAACTCAACCTTTGAATTATTAAATTATTTCAATGATATCCTGTCTTAAGGTCACTTCTGTGCGTCCGTTCATTGTATATATGATATTTGTCATGGTGTTATGGAGTTCCTAGAATTTCCTCAGCTTCTCGTTAGTGCCAAGTGAATTGTATTCTGACCACCCTATATCAAACATACAAAAACGAGATTTGATTCAGCGTGTCG
Organism: Anoplolepis gracilipes; assembly: GCF_047496725.1. NCBI lineage: Eukaryota > Metazoa > Arthropoda > Insecta > Hymenoptera > Formicidae > Anoplolepis > Anoplolepis gracilipes. The sequence continues at coordinate 32,583 of NW_027328675.1, forward strand.
CATCCACCTAAGCAATAAAAAGGTGTAGAGTAAGCTCCTACAGTGGCGTTGCGCCTGCAGGCCTTCGAAATACTAGTTCCTGAATCGTTACTGACTAGCAGTGACTTACGCTTTTCCTCATAGGGTCATCTTCTCTATTTGGTGATAACAGAGATTTATTGCAATACCGAATGACAGTGATTTTTCTTTTCTAAATTCTATTATTATAACACGTACTTATCAAATAATTGAATATTCGATTTATACTTATACGAACTTATCCAACTCGTTCAAGATTAACTAAAATCATTTGACTAGATTTGCGCAGTAAGTTTAGATGCTGAATAAGGATACACATCCAGGCCGCACGATCTCATGGCATATTCAGCCTTAACTAGATAACAACATTAAACCGGATTTGCGTAGTGAGTTGAGATGCTGGATAAGGACATACGTTCAGGCCGCACAATCTCACGACGGAAGCAAGCTTCAATCAAATAGTTGAACTTGTGAAAGCACATAATCTCCGGTGATAGAATTCGATTTGTGATCGCCAAAGCAACTTCGTATATAGAGATTAGCGGAAGCAACATAAACCAAAATTAGAATAAATAATTGCAACAGAATATTCAATCCCTAAATTCTTTCAATCTACCCAGTTCATTCAGCTTATTGAATCAAATGTATTCAGCAATAATAAACCGGATTTGTGTAGTGAGTTCAGATGCTGGATAAGGACATACGTCCAGGCCGCACGATCTTACGACACACAATCCCCGGTGTTAAATTCAGATTGTCTGCCGAAGCAAATCTCATACTAAAGACTCGTGAAAGCAACACCATTAAAAGTAGTTATGCCAAAAACCCGACGTGCTGGTAGGAAAACATTTAATGCAAAGAATAATCGCTCAATATTTTAATACTAAACAAGATTCTGAACAAACTCCCCTTATCGAATCTTCCTCTTCTAATCAAGATTATCCTTCTTATATAATAGATTGTAAAGACAATTCCATACATCCTATCGATACCGATATAGGTCCCCGTTCCTTAGTAATAAATCCTGCTACCATCAGAGAATTAATAAATAAAAGATTTATAGCCAACCCCTCCAGAGATGCCAATTCTTGGCTGATTGCCTTCAAGCGGGCCGCGTGGTAGGGCCACACACACAACAAAAGAGTCGTGTACGTGTGTCGCCCGGCGCTTGGCAAACTTCGAGAAGTAGGAAAGGACAGACATACGATCTGTCCTTTTCTCTCTCTCTCTCGAGAGAGCTATAGCTAATGTCTCTAGAATGATGTTAGCAGTAGCGGCTAGTGGCTCGAGATTCGAGAATTTATACATGTACATACATACACATATTATTATATTCACATAATTTGAAAAAATATATTGTATTATTATCATAATAAATAATATAATAAAATTATTTTTTATTGATATAATAAAATACAGAAAATATTTTTTACCTTTTATACTTTTTCTTTAGACATTTTTAAAATTTATGTAATTGAAACTAAGATTTATTAAATATGAGATTTTGATAATTCTAAGTTAATTAATTATAATGAAATGTTACTTTGAACAATGTTTTTGCCCTCCCAAAGTAAATTTTTCAACTATAATTAATTAAACTAGAATTAATAAAGTCTCAATTATAAAAAATTATTTTTAATTATATATATAATAATAGAAAAATTAGTTTCACTTATGCAATATCTTATATTTATCAAAGTTTTAATTGTATAAAGATTATAAATAAATATGTCTGAAGAAAGAGTATCACGATAAAAAAAATGTTTTCCGTATTTAATATATATTGTGACGTGACGTTTTCTTTCGTCCATCACAAGAGTCGAAAGGCCCGATCGGGAAGGATTTTCGCGGGATCTGCGTCCTCGAATAATAGAGAGAGCGCCCTGCGAGATTTACTTTTTATTTTCGCGCGTTATTTGCGAGTTTGGCGACAACAACCTCTAGTCGACAGCTACGCGGGTCCGAGGAGCCTGGTTATGACGGCGAGTGGAGGTGAAGGAATGCGGAGAGATCACGCCCGGTAAGGACCGTACATTTTATCTGATAATTCATAAATCGGCGGAAACATCGACTGCCGTTAAAAGGTTTAAATCTGCAGGAGCATACCGAGAGCGAAGGACCGGGAAAGGCACGGTCAAGGGGATGGCCATTCCCGATATGTTGAACATCGGAGCCTCGACTATGGAGCTAGAAGGTTGGACTCAACCATGGGGTCCGGGGAAGCCAAGGGCACCGGACCGAGCCGACCGGAAGCTACTGGTAAGCCGCACCGAGAAGTTGTCTCGCGGAGACCGAAGGATCACAAGATAACCCGAATCGAACGGGCCGCGATAAGGAGCGGCCGCGATTGGCCCTAAGGACCACGATAGCGCCGCAGGTGGCCTGATTACGTACGAGGTCACCGGCGTGTCTCCCGCAAGCCTCACGCTCGTCACTGTTCGGCGAGCGATCGAGGACAGGCCTATCGACCCGACTACCCAAGATCATCGTGCGAGACCGGATGACGGAGAAGAAGAAGAATTGAAAGACCGCCAAACCGGTAGCTCGTACGATTCGGACGAAAGCGCCCTGTTATAATTATCGTAATTTTAGTTGTCGCGATTCACGGGGAGATTTTATTCTGCCGTCGCGTATTTGTTGCCGTATCGTTGTTGAGATTTGTGAGGGCCGCATTTCGTCCGAGTCGTAAAAGGGCATAACGTCTCTCTCAATAGTCGCCGCCGATAGTCATTATTGTGTTACCGTATTACGTATCGTTTAGTTGTCGAAATTTGTTACCGCATGATAAATTGTATCCGTCGGGAAGCGAGCTCGTATACCGCGTGTCGCGTGCGACTTTACGTTCCGCGCCATTTATCGACTTGCGATCCGGGAACAATACACGTAACGTAATTTCGTCGAGTATAATTTTGTGTACAAGGACATCGAATCTGCATCCCGCTTATTGGGAGAATTTCCCACGCCGTATAACACATGCTATAAGTACCGTGGTGATCGATGGCGGAGGTCGATGCGTGCCGACCGCGCATGTTTACGTATGTTCCCGAAGTTTTAGCGTAAATCGATTAGCGCGATTAGAGGGCGATTCGTGGTCGAGATCTGCCGCATATTATTGAATAATGTATCTTTACGATCGCCACGACCTTAACAAGTCGCGAGCGATCTGTGAAGAAGTCTAAATTCCTCTGAAATCACGCATAATTCGATACCTCGGTCGCGACATCGCGCCGTCACGCGCCCTTCGTATGCGACGAGCGTGCGACGTACATGTCTAGTTGTCGCATTTATAATAATTTCTCCGGAAGGCTTTCTTGTTCCACACCGAGAGTTTTCTTGTATACTATATTTACTTCCCGAATGCTTGTCAAATATATTTATTTTTAAATTTAATAATTGTGTCTGTTTTCCGGGAGATTTCCTTGCTTACTAAATATCGATTCTCGATCCCGTTCAGCTCCTACGCAACCCCCCCCCCCCTCTGCCGCTTAAGTATCGACTAGCCACTTTAGTTACCGTCGCGATCGTAATTGCTTCACGATTTTGAGTTACCTGCCAATATTGTCTTAATTGGAGACGGCGCGAATTTTCGCGCCTGGCGCCCAAACATTATCGTTCCGATAGAGCCGAACTACGATCAATTAAGCGATCGCGCCGAAGGTGTGCCGTAGGCCAGTCGGCCAAAAATTGTATCAAGGAGCGTACGCGGTAATTAACCGAAAAAGTCTACACGGTCACAATATATATAATAATATATATATATATATATATATATATATATGTACATACATATATATAAAAGAAAGATGTAAGTTAAAGAATAAGAGATTAAATTTAAAAAAAAATTTAATAATAAAAATCCACTCTTGGCCAACATATACGTTTTTTTCTTGTAAAAAATTATTTACAAATAATATTAATAAAAAAATAATATTAATAATAAATAATCTTAATAATTTCAATAACAAAATTTTTCTAATAATATCTATCAATTTTATATGGGCAACAACGTATGTATATGTTGTTGCTCAACGGAAACCGCGAGAAGGTGGTGGTTTTCTCCGTCAAGAAGAAATGTAAAAAAATGTTTCCTTCAATATTATATTAAATATAATAAAATTACACACACACATACACGCACGCCCGCCCGCCCGTGTTTTTCAGATATGTGTCGATACTCGTCGAAAAATTAGAAAAACATTTTAAAGCTTGAAATTTCAGTTTTAATGTGCTATCGATAGTTTTTAAAAATTTTTTAATCTTTTTAGTATTTATATACTGTTAACAAAATAAGAAACACGGAAAATTTAAGGGTGCCTAATAATTTTATCAATAGCTGTATATATATATATACTAGCTTTTCGGACCGCGCCAAGCGCGGTCCTCAAAGCCTTTTTATTTGGACCGCGCAAAGCGTATAATATTTCTCTCTATATTATATATTTTTATTATATTACTATACTATATTATATTATTACTATATTATATTATATTATTATATATTTCTCTCTATATAACATATTTTTTAAAACATTTTTCACTTGCTTTAATTAGTACAATTTTTTTTAATTTCTCAATTTACAAAATTTCTCTGTATCTTATATTTTTTGTAAAACATTTTTCACTTCCTTCAATTAGATGTCCTTGATTACTCAATTCATCAATCTTAATTTTTATACTTCCCTATTGGTTGCTCTAGAAAATGCCACATAAAATTGACCATGAGCAAATACAGGATGTGGTAAATAAATTCCAACTTTTTCTAAACTTTGTCCTTGGGATTTATTTATTGTCATAGCAAATGATAATCGAATAGGAAACTGTCTTCGTTTAAATTTAAATGGCAGTTCAAAATCATTTGTAATTCAATCTATCCTTGGAATGATAACAATCTGTTCTCGAGCAGGACCTGTTAAAACTTCCGCATAAATTAAATTATTTTTCAGATTAGTAACAATGAATCTTGTTCCATTACATAATCCTTTTTTAATATTTAAATTCCTTAATAAGATTATTGTAACACCGATTTTTATTTTAAGCCGATGAATTGGCATTCCAGAAGGTGTCAGAGTTTAAAAATTCAGTTGAAAAATTTAATTGTTTCTGTGGATCATCACTTACAATAGAATCAATTGATAAATATTCTTTTTTTCTTCTTCCATTAGACAAAGAATTTCGTCATTAATTATGAAAGTATCTTCATTCTTAGGACAAAGAATTGCTCGATCTGGATTTTCTCTAATACGCTCCATGGTGATTCTATCACCAAAAATCTCAGTACTAAGAGATTCTTTTGATATAAAATCCTGGAGTATTTCAATTGTATCGAGATCTAGTCCATCAATATTTGATAATTTACCATCTCTGAGTTGCATTAGCCAATATGCAAAATCTTTTTCTTCTCCAGTTCTCTGCTCTCCATATTCTGCTCTAATTTAATCTCAGTTACATTCCTCCATATAGGATTGTATTTTACAGATTCAATTATAACTGCTTTTTGTGCATGTGGCACTACGGGAAGATTTTGTCTGAAATCTCCTGCAAATAAAATTACTTTTCCTCCAAATGGTCTTTGATTCTTCATTAGATCCTTCAAGAGTTTATCAACTGCTGTTAAGGCATGTCCAACAGTCATATTCACTTCATCCCATATGATGAGTTTTGCAGAGATCAATTTTCGTGCAGCCTGAGAGTTTCCTCTGATATTTGATTTAGCTCCATCATCAATTGGAATTGAAAGTTTAAACAGAGAATGATAAGTTCTTCCTCCTTTAAGAAGTGTTGCAGCAATGACAGTTGAAGCACATGGAATAATCATCTCGTTTTTTCCTCGAATAACACTCAAAAATGTGTTAAATAGATAAGTTTTTCCACTTCCTGCAAACCCGTCAATATAAAATAACCGCTGAGGTTCGTTCTCATTGTAAATTGCTCTAATGACTATATCATATACGTGTTTTTGTTCATCATTTAATGTTGATAATAAATAATCACCACGTCTTTTTTCTTCATCCACATTATATTCTGTTTCGTAAATATTCACTGGAATTGGATTTGGCAATTCAAAGTTTTCACAACTACTTCCATTATTTTTCAGAATTTCTTGTATATGATTTAAAGCCATATTATCAGGGTCGACAACATTGTTGTTTACAATCCTCCTCATTCATTTGATCTTTGTATTTATTCCAAAAAGTTGGTACATCTGTTGGATTTCCAAATATGCAAATATAGGTAAATAGCTCTCGAATTTGTGCAGGCATTTTTTATTCTGTTGCTTCTTCTAATGTTTGTGCCCATAGATCGTCAGTTTCTATTAAATTCTTCGCAATTGCTGCATCTTTAAATGTTTTATATATAACTCTGTTTACAGTTCTTAAATCTTCAAAACATTTAGCTCCACTCACATGTAGGAGAAGGAGACGTAGATAAAATCTTTCATTATTTTTTATGCTCACTGTATATAGCCTTGAAATTATTTTCTCACCACCTTTTTTGTGTGGCTTCCACTTAGTAATTTTCTTGTCATAAACATAATAATAAAGAATATCTGTGTAAAGAAAATGCATTGCATTTTCATCATATTGATTCAGTTTGAACCATGCAGTCAATGTAGTATCTCGATTGAGCTCTCTTTGAACAGCTTATTCCTCATTTCCTGCTCGGAAATAAACTATTTGGCGATCAGGCAAATGAACTGCCAATCTTATTACTGTGTGAGACTTCATGAATAGATCGTATCCGTTAAATCTCCACATTGCTTCTGAAGCAACATATCTTGCATCCAGGAATGAGTTAACCTCATCTATTCTAATGAATCTTGTACCATCTCGTGCTTGCACCTCAATTGCAGCACAATCAAATCCTTTATGAATATATTTATATAGATATTTTACGCTCTTCACTGATGAACATATTTTTAAATTGATATGTCGATTATATTTCATGATTAAATATGGTGAATATGGCACCACTCATCGATTATCAATCTCTTTATTTCTAACGATGTATTTTTTTCTAGTATTCCTACGTTGATACATAGGATATCCATTTACATTTACATTAGTTTCATCACAAAATTCTTTTGGAAAACCGTTAGAACATTTTCCATCATCCCCAGTGCAAGGATATCTCCTCGAGGGATCTCCACATGGACCATGAATCATGTGTTCCAAAAGTTTTTTATTAAGTTTTCGATATTTTTTTTCGTTAGGAATTTCAGCCCATATCATCAGTCGATGACCTCTTGAAGTCAAGGTTTATCTTCATCGCTTAACATTGCAAGTAAATGCAAATGTGGAAGTCCTCTTTTTTAAAATTTAATCACACCTGCATAAGCTATAATTTTTCCAAAAATTTTATTTTGAATTAAATCTTTTAAAACCTTTTTTACATTCAAATTAAATGTTTTAACGATTAAATCAGGTCGAAACTCTATTAGACATCCATCAAGGTTATCCTTAATTTCGGGACATTGAGGATTGCAAGTCATGGTTAGAAAAATGTCTATCAAAAAATGTTTATCAAACTTTCTCACCAAAGACATGGCATCTTGGTAACTTTCTTGCATGTTCCTTGCCATGACTACCCATAAATGAAGATAATAATATTACAGGTACACCAATTTTAATTCCCTCATTTTCTGCTCGATTATCAAGGCAATCCATTAATCCTGAATAAAGTTCTGCTCTTAATTGAGGTTGATTTAATTTAATATAATTAAGTCTATTGTAAATATAATTAAGTCTTCAGTTTTCATATAGGCATCAAGTATAAATTGATACCTCAACCTTCCTGCTTTTTTAAATGATTAAATTGACTAAATTCAGCTTTTGGGGCTAACAGGTGAGCATAATAATCGATTTGAGTTAAATTCTGGATATTTAGGATTATATGATTTAAGTTCTGAATACCATCCGTATGGATACAACAACGGATAACCTAACCTAACCTAACCTAACACATTGGATCACATCTTTTATCCAAAATTGATATTTGTTGAACATCGTTCGAATTTTTATTATAAATCCGAATGTCTCTTTCAAATGGAGGCTCACCATCTACATTTTGAAAAACTACAGCTATTTCATTAACTTGTGAAGCATTGTATCTTTTTTGATTATTTTGAGGATTTTTCGAAAGGACAACATTAAATTTATTAAATAAATAAATTCAGTGCTCTCTTAAATATAAACTAAAGTATAAAATGTAAACGGCGATAGAGAGCAAAAATGTGTCCTGACTAAGGTAAATACACTCAATCTATGATAAAATAAATAACAAAGTTTGAGTATAATGGATTATTTATCCACTAATCTTACATATATCGTAACATGTTCAAGTATTAAATCACTTACAAAAAATTTTTTGAAAAATTAGTTATTCTGTGCATAAAAGTATTAGAGTAAGATAATCAAAAAATGAATATTTTATGAGATATCTTGTATTTTATGTCAAAATACTGCAACTTTGAAGCCTTATAACTCAAAAAATACTTAATGAAAAATACTTTGTCATAAATGTTTTGGAAAGCTCTCGAGATGAGCTACAAGAATATGTAAAAATATATAGGGCGTTCCATTTAAAAAACTTAAAGTGACCTTTACATGACCTTCAAATGACTTTTCAAGGTCAAACCAATGGTACCATCTTATGGTCCCCTCGAAACCACACAACTTTTGTCTGAAACATTTTTCTCTCCCAAGCTTGGTTTTCGAGATATTCGACTGGATGGATTAAAATGGTCCACCCTGTATATATATATATATATATATATATATATATATATATATATATATATATCACATTTTAATTTTTATTCTAATTTTTATTGTTATAAAAGTCATTTACCATTTTTATATTCGTCTATTTCTTTTTGCTTTCTATTTATTTCTGAATGATTTTCATCCTCAGGTACTAAAATTTTAAAGAATAAAAATTATTATAGATTTAAAATAATAATTATTAATAGTTATTAATAACAATTAATAATAGTTTACCTTTTTTTTCATCCACTTCTTTCCTATGTTGTCCATTTATTTCTTTTTTATTAATCATACCGTTTTCCATTTTATTTGACTATTCACTTCCATATGACAGTTAGTATTGAAATTATCAACTGATATTTACTGTCTGAATTTATCAACTTGTATATATACATTTGTATATATACACTTATATATACATATAATTATTTATGAAATTACTAATCAATAACTGATATCATCTATATATACAGACGTTATTTTGTGCCTTAAATTTGTGAGTGCTTAGAAAAAATTTTTTTACAGCCTCCTATAATTAAAAAAATTAAATAAAAAATTATATATATGAAAATGTGATATATCTCGATATTTCGAAACATTTTAAACACATCTGCACAAAAATCTTTAAAAAAATTAAATAAAAAATTTTTTTTGAGGAAAACATAAATATGGAAGTAGTTCGTGGATGCGCGGGTAAAATGAAAATTAAAAAAAAAAACCACATAGCAACCTTCTAAAAATTTGCAAAATTTTGGTACCGATTTCGTACAAATCGGTAACATAAATGCGCGCTCGCTCGGTCCATAAATATGCGAGCGTAGGTGGATGTGTGGGTGAACGCGTGGGTTGGATGAAAATTAAAAAAAAACACACAGCAACTTTCTTCAAAAAATTTGCGAAATTTTGGTACCAAATTCGCGAAAATCGGTCCATAAATGCGCATAGGTGGATGCGTGAGTGGACGCGTGGGTGGAATGAAAATTAAAAAAAACCACATCGTCATAATCCCAGAAGAATTAGGAACATTTTGACACCTGTTTCGTGGAGATCGGTCCACAAATGTGGAAGTAGTTCGCGGTCATACAGACAGACAGACAGACGGCACTTACATATATAATATGTGCGTGCGTGTGTGCGTGCGTGCGTGCGTGTGTGTGTAATTTTATTATATTTAATATAATAATGAAAGGAATTTTTTTTATATTTCTTCTTGACGGAGGAAACCACCACCTTCTCGCGGTTTCCGTTGAGCAACAACATATACATACGTTGTTGCCCATATAAAATTGATAGATATTATTAGAAAAGTTTTGTTATTAAAATTATTAAGAGTATTTATTATTAATATTATTTTTTTATTAATATTATTTGTAAATAATTTTTTACAAGAAAAAAACGTGTATATTGGCCAAGAGTGGATTTTTATTATTAAATTTTTTTTAAATTTAATCTCTTATTCTTCAACTTACATCTTTCTTTTATATACAGGATGTCCCGAAATGACCGATAAATATTCTAACGGCAGGTTTTTTAGAACATTTTAAAACGAAAAGTTTAATACAAAAATGTCGAGGCTATAATAGTTTTCAATATAGAAAGATTTAAAGATTATGAATGACAGGAGTGCTTCTATGAATATATCTAATTTATCTAATTCTTTTATCACTTGTTATTTTGCCGTACCTGAGCGCACGAAATTCTAGTCCTGTCATTCGTGATCTTTAAATCTTTTTAATTTGAAAACTATTGTAGCCTCGACATTTTTGTATTAAATTTTTCGCCTTAAAATGTTCTAAAGAACCTGCCATTAAAATATATTACCGACATTTTCGGGACACCCTGTATATGTATGTCACGTCCAGCGCCTCCGCTTGACACCAGTCGCTGTCCGTTGACTCCATACGCCACCTGTTAAGTAGACATAGTAAGCGTTAAGCACCTATAAAAATTTTTTTTCTTTTTCTTCTTATATATATATATACATATAGTTATTATCAAAATTAGATTAAGCCGATAAATACCTTTTTATTATGTTTCCGGCTAGAACATTTTTTTTTCTTTTTCTTGTTTTATCCCCATCACTGGTTCTCCCCTGTTACCTACCTAAAAATAAAGGAAAATAATTAATTAGTTGTCTAATGAAAATTCTTACCTATTTTCCGGCCACCCGGTATATCACCTTCTAGTCCGCATCCTCAGCACCTGAAAAAGGGAAGAGAAACGGCCTGCCAAATCGGTCGAACATCTTAATTTTATTATAATTACCCATTTAGTTTTGTCACTCTAGTTGCAGTACGTGAAAAATAAAAAGGAAACATAATATTAAGTACGCGTCAATAGAATAGCATAAATTAAGTAATAGCGATAATATAAGTCAATGTTCACTCCACCTCGCCGTCATCACTCTTACTAAACACAAACATACACGTACACGCACCGGCATAAATGGTGTCGGTAAATGTGTATGTACGTACGTGTATGACAACCGAGAGCGTCACATACACATGCAGCGCGTACGTACGTGTCACTTGAAGCGCGGCGGAGTTCATGCAGCGGAGGAGAAAAAAGTGGGAGGCAATCCGATGTTGCATCCTTAGCGCAAGCCGCACGATCGAGAGAGAAAGCATGACAAGACGTGATGCCGATTAGTGGTGTCCTGTAGCACTGCCTCACTCACTCTACGCTTGAATGCAGGAGGAATGAGCGAGAGAGCTGTAGGACACCGCGTTGTCTCTATATGCGTCTCGTTCGCTCTCGCGCTTATGTCATGCTTTCTTTTTTATTCTTTCAAGAAACGTGGCTGAACTCTGCGCATCGAATGCCGGCATTCGTAATTATTTTATTCGTATTATTTTTTATATATAAATTCTCTCTCTCTCTCTCTATATATATATATATATTTTTTTTTTATTTTATATTTTATATATAATTATATGTAAAAATATATATATATATGTATTTATGAAAATAAATAAAAAAAGAGAGAAAATAAATAGAGTTTTTAATTTACTTTAAATTAATATTTAATATTAATATATGTATAATTTAATCATTAATATTTAAAAAACTTTTTTATGAAGATATCTAAATTTTTGTAATATTACGCAGCATAACGTTATCTTCCCTAAATTAGCTACATTTTTATATAAGTATTGTAAATTTACAGTTAAATGCTCGTTGGTTCATTTGTGACAAACCATGAATTCGATCAGATATCGATATTGTGTTATAAACCCGGTAAAAAATTTTTATATATAATCAGACAAAAATAGTCGTATCTAATTATACAAATTTATATACGAAATTTGTCCATTTTATATATGATTATATATAATTATTAATAATTATAAATAAAATGTTGCAGGCATTGTGTATAAGTATGTATAAGCTTACATATACATAATTCTAATTGTAGCTATCAATCCATTTATATATAAATATACGTAACGTTTTATACGGTGTCATCTATAATAATTATACATATTTTTACACAATTGTGTTGAATCCTGTATAATAATATTCAATTCTGTATAACTATACATAAGAAATTTTTTATCGGGAATTTAAAATTTGAGTTTTGTAATAATACAATTACGAAAAATATTTTATATCACGAATTATCATTTTTACACGTTTATTTATAAGTAATTATAAATTTAATTACAAACGGATGCAAGTTTACAATTACTGTTCTAGTGAATCTCAAAATTACTCATAATGATACATGTATATATATATTTTTTAGCAAATTTTTTTACATAAATAGAAAAAAAAATACGCAATCATAAATAAATTAATATTTAATTAGAAAAATCATATTTTTTTGATATATGTGAAACCGAACTTCTAATATTAATATAATATAATTATAATTTTACGAATGCCGGCATTTGATGCGCAGAGTTCAGCCACGTTTCTTGAAAGAATAAAAAAGAAAGCATGACATAAGCGCGAGAGCGAACAAGACGCATATAGAGACAACGCGGTGTCCTATAGCTCTCTCGCTCATTCCTCCTGCATTCAAGCGTAGAGTGAGTGAGGCAGTGCTACAGGACACCACTAATCGGCATCACGTCTTGTCATGCTTTCTCTCTCGATCGTGCGGCTTGCGCTAAGGATGCAACATCGAATTGCCTCCCACTTTTTTCTCCTCCGCTGCATGAACTCCGCCGCGCTTCAAGTGACACGTACGTACGCGCTGCATGTGTATGTGACGCTCTCGGTTGTCATACACGTACGTACATACACATTTACCGACGGACACCATTTATGCCGGTGCGTGTACACATCACCATAGACACGCATCGAGAATTAACCACCACCCGGTATAACAAAAATATAAAGAAAATCTATATAACAAGCTAAAATCACGCAAGGAAAAAGATCATAACTGCGAATAAGCGGAAATACAACTCCGGACATATGTTCACCTTAATAAATTGACACCCGGTATATAAACTAACATTGTCATATTATCCAAACATTAGTATAAAATAGTGTTTAACAACCGACCGATTCATTTGGTTAAATTCTATAAGCTTCATATGATAAACTCCGATCGGTACTTTTTGGGACACCCTATATATAAACTTTCATTAATTATTAAAACTAAGCAAGCCAAGTAACTCGTATGTGCAATTGCAACTTCCTATGCACAGTCTAAATCACTTTTCTCAATATATCAAAAGTTGTCGCAACATCGAAAAGCACCCAATTTTTAACGGTTTAAACATCACATAAAAAACCCGCCCAGTGACCTTAATTAATTATTTCCTGGCGCCTTGACTCATAAGAAACCAAAAAAAGTAGCAACTTATAGGGCTACAGCCCCGCCATAAAAAGTTAAGCGCACATTGTTGTAGACCCATTTTACTCCAGGAACACCTCATATTTTTAACTTTAATAATTCATTTATTTTAATCCGCACCTCCAATATATAATTATGCCTTCACTATTAAATGCAGTTTAATATCCCAAAGCCGAATTAATACCACAATAACGTACATATCTAATGATTCTGTCACCCAAATATAATAACTTGTCAATTTTACTCATATTCCACCGCAGCACAGTGATTTCAGTAAATTCAAATTTTAACAACAATAAAAGATTCGATCAAACCCATCATCTGCATAATAATTCCTTACCATGAATCCAATTTGGTTTGCCAATAAAAATCCGGTCAGCTATCATTTATAATTATTTCATATATCAACCATGGAGATAACTCGGTGCATGCACATATACATATATATATATATATATATATATATATATATATATATATATGCGACTCGCTGCAGAAATCATAATCCACAGATGTTTTAAAGGCAAATTATAATGACCTGACAAGAACTCCTCGAGGCTCAGACAACATTTAAGTGATCAATTAAAACCAATAATAATTAAAATGAACCACTCATGATACATATATATATATATATATATATACATATTATAGTGAAAACAATATAAATATCCCATAAAGAGTTTAAAACGAATAAAGCTCTGGAAGATAACTAAAGTTAGATAGTCACACTCAAATATATACAATTACTTAATTAAAAAAAAAAAAAAAAACTTACTTATACAAGGTGTCTGAAATAACTTGAACGTGATAATATTCTCAAAACTTCTTTATCATTTTATTGAGGATGAATGATAATTACAGTATACATATGCATAATAAACAAAATGACTATACCTATATATATACGGTGGTACAATAATACACACATCATACACTACATAAACCAAGTATAAACGCATAATGAACACCCAGAAATAATTACATAGATACACGCTCCTTAATAAACACACCATAAAATTATATAACAATTGTCACCTAATATACCCGGTGATACAAAAATACGCGCGTTATAAACTTATCATCTACACAATGTTTAATCAGTATCTGACTATTATAGACATATTATCCACCCAGTAACACGCAAATACACACACCCTATAAATAATTTATATACATAGTGACGCATTAGTACGCACAAACGACGCATTCTCAATAAACCTATTATAAACTTATTACAGGCATACTCATATATTAACATACGCATAATCAACATATCATATACACGGTAACACAATATTTCCGGATCTTATAGCTAATTCATACATATTCCATACGCATTATTTAAATTACACACTCAATCTCTCACAATATAAACTTGTCATAAATTTATGCATTTATACACACTTACACACTCCTCATCCATTCATTGTAAATATATCCCGGCATATTACATGTGCATTTATACCACTATTACTTACATATATATGTATATATATATATATATATATATATATATATATATATGTATATATAAACTTTTACTACTAGTTATAATGATATACATACATATAGTTATATAATAGCGAGTTTAACGTCTGTAGACTAATTTAGACCTTGTAATCCACGAATAACTTTATGCGACATTATAGATAATTGTTAATTAATAAGTTAATTAGCGAAATGCTCTCATATCTCTACAATTATTTAAGTACAACGCTATAATACAATGCGGCGATAAGTAATTAATCAGATAAGTTATCGTAACGCTAGTAATAATTGCGATATATCTAGAAATAACGATATAAATATTATATTATAATGCTGGTCCCGAAGCTTCTAGAACATTCAGGAACCGCCGGATCACGTGAAAATTTCGGACAAACACCGTGACCGCTTACTATTGCCCGGCGCGTAATACCCGTGACAAACAAGCGTGACCAGGATCGGACCACGTTGCGCGCGCTACAATTCAGAAGGTGGGAGCCCTCAGCGACCACGGGTATATAAACGGGAGCACAGTGCGCTCAACAATGACTATTCGGCTTTCGCCCCGACAGTAAAATCAGTTTGTACGGTTCGTTCTGACAATTCAGTTTTCGCTCAGTCAGTATTCGGTCAGCTCATATTGAGTATTCAGTTCTCGCCCAGACAGTTCAGATCATTCAGTTTACGCTTCGACAGTTAATTCATACAGTTCATTCGGCATAGTCAGTATTCGATCAGCAGTCAATATTCGATCAATTAGACAGTTTACCCAGTATTCATACTCGATTCATACAGTACTCAGTAAATTCATTGTACAGACAGTCATTCATACGATTTGATAATCGGTTATCTTTATAGCATTCGGTCATACATACACTCTTGCAAATTTTCACACAGTGTAATTAATATTATATCTTCGAATCAGTGTTTCTAGTTCATTACTCGGTATTATTCACACAAAATCATTAACTCAGAGAGACTTCGAGACTAGCATATCGCGAATACTATTAATTAGCTTTCAGTTTCTTGCGTTTACTGTCGTATAAATTTATTCTTGATTAATTGTTTCCACTGTCACTATTATATTTTCTTTCTCTTTTTCGATTTTCACGGCGCTCACAATACATATCGAATTCTATCTATCACTTTCAAAGACATTTTATCTTAATTTTCATTCGCAGTAAATTACCTCTTTCAACAATATAAGCGTTATATCTTTTCTTCTCCAGACAATCAGATTACTATTAATGCCGCCTATTTAATATCGTTTAAGCGTCCGAAACCTGTCCTCGCGTGAAATTATAGTCAAAGGAAGGTTCTATTAACTGATATTGTAACCCTAACATTATTGAAGATCCACATTCTCGTGTACACCCGCGTGACAGTGTGTTCCCCAGTGGTTCCTGTAACACATAATAATTTAGTGAAGTGAGTACGTTGTCGTTATTATTAAGATATATTCGTGTAATCATTAATCATATTGTTTACGTGTAATTTACTCGAAATATACATACCTGTGTCAGTTCGCGGCCCCTGTCCATTCCGGGCGTCAGTCATCTTTTCGGTGTGAATTTTTCTCGCCGTTAATCTCTCGTGTCCACACCTGTAAATATAGAGACAAGCTTTCTATTCTAATTTTAATACTGAAATTATCGGGCAAATTAGTGCTACTTATCTGACGAGGTCATCCTTCCTTCACGCCTACATCGGGCTCTCTCTTTCATCCTGCGGCGACGCGCGCCTCTCCCAGGGTGTTCCGGTTATCCTGCGTCGGTGCGCGCCTCCTCCAGGGCGTTCTTGTATTCCTTATAGCTTTTTCTATTTTTTTTTTCTTTTCTTTTTCCTTATCCGCTCACCAGTGGCAAGGTCCGCGACGTCCGCCTTGACATACCCAGAGACTCAGATATCTGTAACTTATAATTGAAGAGATTAATATTTTATTCGGACGTCTTCATAGGGAGTGTCATTAGACAGAGAGCGATAACCATCTTTACTTACACCGTAGGGCGCCTCCTCCAGGGCGATCTATATTTTTCCTACGTAGTGCGCCTCTTTCAGGGCGACTCTACGTCCCTTCTAGCAGTGCGCCTCTTATAGGGCTCTGCCTTCATCCCTCGTAGTGCACCTCCTTCAGGGCCGGACTACCTCTATCTATGTCGCACGCCTCTCTCAGGGCGAACGACTCTCATCTCCGAGGAGCGCCTCTTTCAGGGCATTCCGCCTCCTAGCGTGCAGCGCGCCTCTCTCAGGGCGATCTGCCTCCTCTCAGTCCACGAACCGCGCCTCTCTCAGAGCGTCTCTCACAATTCCTCCGATCGCTCTTCTTGGTCTGAAATATAAAATAAATATTAAATTAAAGTAAACTCATTAAGGCTTACCCTGTCCCCGCAACCCGTCAGATAAGGTCAACTCGTTTAGTAATTTACGTTAACGCGTATATGTTTTTTTTTCTTCTTTCTTTTTCCTTTTTCATCACTGGCGTTACTATTTCTAATCCCTGTCTATATCCCTCCGCGTATTCAACCATGGCGTTGATTATAATTTCGTTTACCTCCTTAGCTGCGTCATGGGTCGGTCACGTCGAGCAGGGCGTGCTCATCAATTGAAGCGCCTCATCCGGTCACTATACCAAGGCGGCTCCTATCTAACGGTCCGAACGGCTGCGTCTCTACCAGATAGTCAGAACCCAGCATCCGTCGGGTACTTCACATATCCTCCACCGGGAAACCATACAGCGGAGTCGTCAGCTCCTGACCCGTTCCACGACGCTGTCACTCCACCGGCATCCAATAGCGGGGCCGTCGCTTCCTCACATAGGCCCTTACCGCCTATCGAATACCGTCCGTGGCCCGTGCCCCCGCCGTTGATAGACTTCGGGATTACGCAACCGAGGATCATTTCTTCCCAGCCTTTCTTCGGGCGAGTATGCATCCTGCCGGCCGCTGAAGCACCTATCAGTTCGCCTCCCGATACTCGTCCGTGATTTAGTTGTCTAATTGTCTTGTAAAATATAATAAAATATAACTGTACGTATATGTTTAGTATAAAATAATGATAAATATATAAAAATTAGTATACGTAAACAATCTGTACTCATTGTCTACTCACTTCACATCCTCCCCATTATCCATTACGTCCCGACCGCTAGCTTCCGGTGCACCGCTACGCTGATCGTGACAGGTTTACCGCTCGGCCACCGCGATCCGCGTACACCAACCACCGCAACCGCACCTCGCTCGCGATCCAGGACGTAACAATATATATATATATATCTCATTCTTTTAAATAACTCACAGTTCAGACTATTGACTCTTATAAAATTACAAATTGACTCACATTCTGGTACTATTCTCAAGAATTATAAAGTTAAAATACTACATCAAGAAATTTGCAAATTTAGAATGAAATTAAATAATCGATCTACCAATGTAAGAGAATTAACTACTCGTTATACTTAATTTAATAATAAAAATAACGGAGCATCCCTTGTTTAATCTCTTTTTCCTTTTTTCCATCGGAGACAGTGATTTTGAAACAATAAATTATATCGCTGGCCTCCACCACACCATATTCCAGTGTACATTTCTTTATATGACACCTCACCACACAGTGCTGAACCTGCAAAGAACCGTACTCTTATTAACATATATATATTACATAAGAGCAATAACAATTTTAATAATCTTTTCTTATTACATGAATAGACGCATCAACGATATTTATGAAAAATAAATCATATTACAACAGTTGATTTTCTCTAAAGGAAAGAGATATCTACATTCAATATAAATCCAAATCATTTAAATTTCATAATTTAACTTTGTTCTTCATATTAAAGCAGTCATTAATTAATGAGAAATTTGCTCTTACATTATATACAAGTCGTAAATTAAAACTTTCAAAATCAGTATATATTTGGAATTGCTGCGACGGTGAATTCTACCATACAACAACAGTAAGTACGTAATCTCTCATAATTACTATCACAAACCACCTTAATCCTTATCCCAATTCTAATATAATTGAAAATTTGTCAAATTAATCACAATCTATTTATAATTTCAAAAATTGAAATTTTCCAATCATAATTATTGCTCCAACTTAAAATTGAATAAATTCAGAACTATTGCAGATATAATTTTAGAATTTTATTTTTTTTTATTTTTTTTTTTCTTTCTTTCATCTTTAATTGACTCGAGTGTCACTGTGCGTCACGTTCATTGCATACGCGATAACTGTCATGGTGTCATGGAGTTCCTAGAACTTCCTCAGCCTCTCGTTAGTGCCGAGTGAATTGTATTCTGACCAGACTATATCAAATATACAATAATGAGATTCAACACGTTTGCTTAACATTCCTAATCATTTTCAAATACATATGCCATAAATTTATTCTTTTTATTTCCAACTTTCTTAATTTCTTTTCTTATCAAATAGAATAAAATAAATGAGGCCTCAGACAATTGATTCTGAATTTCAACAAAATCCTTTTGTTGACCCTGAAGTCATATTAGAAACTTTAATCCAATTTATAGAAGAAAATAAAAAAAACATTATTTACAATTTAGATAATATCATAAAAGAGTTTTTAAATCAAGCCTCTATTATCATCACTGATCAGTAAAAAAATTCCCCGATTTATTAATTCCTAGTACACATTGATCCTGCTCTCGGCGGAGCCCTGGGTATAGCCGATTTAGACAGATTACCAAAAAAACTAAATAGAGAGCAACCCTGTTATTGACACCTAGGTAGACGATAACAGTGGGTCACAGCACGTGACAAGAGCATCAGACAAGCGCGAACTGTCCTTTAAACCAAAATCCGTCTCAGTTAGAAGAAATATTTTTTGAAACGCCGCCAGAACGTGCGAAACTTACCTTACAACTCCTAAGATTGGAACATTTAAATGAGGAAGAAAAGACTAATCTTAAAACATTAGTCTCCAATAATCTAGACAGATTCCACTTGCCCGACGATAAGCTAGGAACCACACACGTGACTCACCACTCCATTTACACTACAGACGACTTTCCAATCCACACCAAATACCGGTTTCCTCCCATGCACAAAGAAGAAATAGATAAACAAGTTACTAAATTACTGAGAGACGACATGATAGAATGTTCACTCTCACCTTATAATTCACCAGTATGGATAGTTCCTAAGAAACCCGACTCATCTGGAAATAAAAAATGGAGAATGGTTATTGATTACCGCACTCTAAATGAAAAAACAATAGAAGACGCTTACCCTCTTCCTAATATAACCGACATACTTGATCAATTAGGAAGCGCTAAATATTTTTCCGTTCTTGACCTCGCTTCAGGATTCCACCAGATACCCATGAATCCAAATGACGCTTCTAAAATAGCATTCTCCACCCCTTACGGCCATTATCAATTTAAACGAATGCCTTTTGGACTGAAAAATGCCCCTGCAACAAAGATTAATGGATAATGTCCTATCTGGGTTACAAGGTAATGAACTTTTCGTTTACATGGACGATATAGTTATTTATGCACGATCTTTAAAAGAACATGAAGTGAAATTTAACAAACTAATGAAAAAATTGCGCGAAGCTAATTTAAAATTACAATCCGATAAATGTGAATTTATTGACGGCGTACGACCTGACCCCACAAAGGTCACAGCTGTACATAATTTTCCTCCCCCCAAAAATCCTAAAAACATAAAACAATTTCTCGGATTAGTTGAATACTATCGGCGATTTATCCCAAATTTCTCAAAAATTGCTAAACCTTTAACTGATTTGCTTAAGAAAAACAACTGTTTCAAATGGCAAAAAATCAAGAATACGCTTTTAATAATCTCAAAGAACAATTATGTACCAAACCAATATTACAATATCCCGATTTTAGCAAACCCTTTAATTTAACTACCGATGCATCCGGATATGCAATCGGCAGAGTATTAAGTCAGGGACCAATCGGAAAAGATCTTCCCATCGCATATACATCAAGAGTACTTAATAAAGCAGAACAAAATTACTCAACTATCGAAAAGGAATGTTTAGCAATGGTATACTGTACAAACCATTTTAGACTTTATTTATACGGTACTAAATTTATTATCGTGACAGACCACAAACCACTAGTATGGCTACATTCTATTAAAGATCCTTCTTCGAGACTTTTAAAATGGAGAATTAAATTAGCTGAATATGATTACAATATACAATATAAAAAGGGAACACTAAATAACAATGCCGATGCACTATCTAGAAACCCAACCGTTAAAATCTTACCTTTTAAGAAAACTTATCCTCTTCCTCCAGACCCTGATTCCGATTCTGATGAATCTTTATTCTCAGCCCGTCAACTCCTGATTCAAACCAATGTAGAAATTAACCCCCATAATCCTTCACCTGTGACCGAAGAGGAAATAAACGAAGATACCTCCTTGTTAACACACGTAGATATACCTGTAACGGAACCCCTAACTATTGAAGAATATAATAGTGACGAAAATGAAAGCGTAATTAGTAATGAAGACCTGGAAACAAGTAGCAAAGAAAGTGACGATGAATTAATATCCGCTGACAATGTACCCTACGTGGAAGTACCTACCAAGCATAAAGTCAAAGCCCGAATAAGCCGAGATAGATTGCTAAAACATAATGATAACTATATAATTTTTATAACATTGAAAGGTGAACCTCTCGATAACGGAGCAAAAGAACTACAGGAAGCCAACCTTTTACCCATGTATAAGGATATAACTTATGAAAGGGCAAAAATAAATACAACACGCTCAAAAACTCTAATATCATTACCCCTAAAACTTAACCACCGCACTTTAATAGAACCAGATAATATAAAAAACTGTATCAAATCATTGCTGGATGTCGTACAAGAATTGCAATTAGAATCCATTTCAATTAAGAAAACTAATTTTTTTGACAATGTCCCATGGGCTTATGTAGAATCACAATTAATTAAACATATAAATGACACAAATATTTGCATAACTATATGTAAAGACCTTATTCAAACGCCAAATATAGAAGAAAGATCTTCCCTTATCCGTGAATATCATGACTCAGTAATTGGCGGCCACAAAGGAATAACTAAAACCTATAACAGATTAAGATCTTATTATTATTGGAATACGATGAAAAAAGACATTCAAAATTTTATTCGAAATTGTCGGACTTGTCAATTAAAAAAATTAACAAGAATAAAAACAAAATAACCAATGATAATAACCGACACTCCCGGATCAGCTTTCGACAAAATATCAACATTGGGTAATGGACATTGTAGGTCCATTACCCATATCCGATAACGGAAATATTTATATACTCACGATACAAGATTTATTAACAAAATATTCAGTCGCGGTGCCCTTAAAAGAAGCCACGTCATTAACCATAGCCGACGCCTTTACGAAAAATTTTATTTGTATTTATGGAGCTCCCCAAGCCATTCTAACCGATCAAGGATCCAATTTCCTAACTGCCTTGATGAAGAACTTAGCTTAAAAAAATTCAGAATTAAACAATACCGCACAACTGCTTATCACCCCCAGTCTAACGGATCGATAGAAAGATCTCATCACGTTTTAACGGAATATTTAAAAACACAAATTAATAAAGACTCGAACTGGGATAATCATATCGCTTTAGCCACGTTTTCATATAATACAAGTATACATGAAAGCACAAAATTTTCCCCTTTTGGACTAATTTTCGGAAAAATAGCGCGATTACCTTCGTCTAATACTATTATAGAAGAAAATATAGACCCTACATACACTGAATATTTAACAAACCTATTCAATCGATTGCATGACACGTAAGAAGAAGCACAACAAAACTTAATACAATCTAAAACCAAAAGCAAATATTATTATGACAAACGTATTCATGTATGAGAATTTAAACCAGGAGATTATGTATTTTTATTAAAAGAACCAAATAAAGGTAAATTTTCAGACCAATATATTGGACCTTTTGAAATACTTGAAATACTACCAAAAAACAATATTAAAATTTTATTCAAAAATACTACAAAGATTGTCCACGCGGACAAATTGAAAATCACTCATATAGAGCCAGAATGAAATACATTAAGTCTAAATTTTTGGTTTCAGATGTGTTGGCATCGCCAACGACCAACAATAAATCCCATATACAAATCGTTACCTGCTTTCTCACAAGTACAACAGCGATTAGACATTACATGGTGCGTTAGAGCTATCGGATTTTCCCATATCAAACGTGGAAATCTGATTTGTACAGAATGCTACCACTTTTTACCTTCTGAATATTATAGATGGTTTTATAAATATTTTAAATGCCATTATCTTATAATCACAAGTTATTATGAGCCAATAATATGCAAAATATGTAAGGTACCTTTAGTCACATTAGATTATTAAGAGAATGCCCTCTATGTCATGATACATATTTTTCTTACTTAACAAATTTAGAAGATGAGGAACAAACTGATACAGAAGAATCTGTGTTAGTTCGTATACATGGATACTTTGAATAAATAAAAACCGGTCAATTTCCCTTTCTGCACTACCCTTTTTCTCTTTATAGAATGAACTCGCAAGGTCAATCTACAGGGCTACAATTCAGCACAGCATTACAGCCTAATACCGACCTATTCTCATTACTATCGATCACATGATGCACTAAATCCCTTGGGTACCGACACATAGCCTCAGGATTCGCATACTGTACTCAATGTTATAGCCTTTTCCAACCGCAATATCAAAGTCAATACGAATGGATAGTGTCACACCACATGATTTCTGGTGAACGGTTTCGCGAAATCATTTGTGCACGTTGCAACGCCAATATCACAATAACCAGACTTATGTACCAATGCAATGAGTGCCTTCTAAAATATTTAGAATTTTTGTTAAACTGCGATGAGAGACACATCGACCTTAATACTATCCCTAATTCACTCATATTACACATGAGCGGTTCTCGATACTATTAGTACCCTAATAAAAGAATATAAGATGTGTCACTCGTCACAGAATTCCCCAACCCCTTCACAATCACACTCCTCATTTCGTTCTGCAGAAGCGCTTCAGAGACTATATATAGTACAATGTATCAAAACACGCTTTTATAAAAAAATAGATAATATGCATGTCATTTTATGCCCTAGATGCTACGATACATTGCTTTTGGAATCCGTAAAGCCTTACTACGAAGAATTCAAGAAACACCATTGTGTAGATGGCACAAGATTTAATAGAAGTAAATGCTACATTTGTGAAAATTACCTAGAAACAATTCGACCTATAGTTCATTGCAATCCATGTGCCAATCGATATCTTGAATTCATCATCGAAATAGAACAACAATACCATAATATTTATGATTATGAAGACCCCGTGATACTAATAATAAATGATGATTAAAAATAAAACATAAAAATAAATTAATACATAAAGAATATATACTATACAATAAGGGTAATAATTATAAGATTACAATCATAAATTAGAACGTAATAAGTTTTATCATCCCATTAATAGAACGTACTTAGACATATACATATACTTTAATATAAATATATATACATGTATTTTTCTTTCAGTGAATGAATCCACTTTTGGAAGAAATCGCTGACTTGGTCATTCAACTCTTGTTAATACATATATATATATCCATATAGTTATTATAAATCATTAAAAATGTGTAGACCCAAGCCATATAAATTTAAACCCCATTTTCTTTTAACTCATTGTCACGGTCTTTTTATTTATAAGTGCTATAAGGCTTTATATATTAAGGCAGAAGGAAAAAGATATTGCTCTAGTTGTTTCGCACAAATCCAGGGCAATTACCGTACGTTTTTTATTGTTAAATTTCACGGAATAAGTAATCGAACATTTGAAACGGAACAGTGCCTTATTTGTAGAACTGATTTACTGAGGAATACATCCATTAAAAACTGCACAATCTGCTTTATAGATTACTTAGCAATATGTATAATATTAAGAGAAAGGGGGTTTGATCCTAACAATATTAAGGAAATATTATATGACAGTATCACTAAAGATACTATCAAATTAACAATATATGACGACACTGATGAAATGGAAAATTAAGAAAAAACATATATATATATATATATATAAAAAAAAAAATTACTCACTTTTTATGTATTATTCAATATTATCACCCAAAACAAATTTCCATTGCTTTACTCGGGTCCGACTGTACCAAAACAACCTTTATAAAGGTATTAATGTTAGCAGCTAAACAGATATACATATATAAATATATATATAAGAAATACAAACATACATATATAAGTAAACACATTAATATGAACATACTATAAGATCACATTATACGTAAGCTTTAAATTAAGAAAATATATATATATATATATATATATATATATATATATATCACGATCTGCATATCTTTTCAGTAGAAGAATCCACTCCTTGGAGGGATTGCAGATCTGAGCTTGGCCTGGTCGCAAGGTTTTTATTAATAGTCACATTTATATACACCACACATATATATATATTCGCAATAAGTCACGAAAATCAATAAAAATGTATAGGCCGAAACCTTATAAACCAAAACTGCATTATTTTCTAACACACTGCCCCGGATTCTTTACTTTTCAATGCTATAAAACGTATCATGTTAAGGCTGAGGAAAATAGATACTGTGTAACTTGCTTCCGATTAATTATGGGCAGATTTCAAACATATGAAATTATAAAATTCCACGGCATATTCAGTGATAAATTCGAAGAGAAAAAATGTCATAATTGTGGAAATGACATAGTCGAAAACACTTCAATTAAAAATTGCACTATTTGCTTTATAGATTATTTAATAATATGTATTGTATTAAGAAACAAAGGACATGATCCCTGTAACATAGCAGAACTCTTATATGACTGTATTGATAAAAAAATAATGACTATAACAATGTATGATACAACAAATGAAACAGAAATCTGAAAACATGTAAACAATAAACTCTGATTTCTTTACTTACAGAATGATGTATCATTTAATATTGTTAATTACTACGCAAACCTCCCTTGCTCTTCTCGGGTTTGATTGCGGCAGGCGGCATTTAAATATAACCTCGATATCGCTGTTGGATGTTGGAGAGTGCAACCTTCCGCATAAAATTCCTAACTCCACGGAAACTTATATCCAACTCCTGCAGCTTTCCGACTATAATCATGCGTATATAATGCAATGCAAAGTTGAACTTTCAAGAATAATATATTATTGTGGCATGCATTCACACGTTTCTGTCGTACATAATGGACGAGCCGATTATATGCATGAAACCGGACATGCACAGTGCACAAGAATGTTTCGTGACGGTACTCTTTCACTTGGAGCGAGAGTCTTAATCGACGGGATCCGAGTCAATCAGACTTCCTCCTATAGTATCACCATGGCTGGAAGCATAAGCAACGATGGAAAATGTAAGGGCACGCAGTACTCCGACTTCTATGGAACGTGGGACGACGTTGTCGTGCAAGCAGTCGCAAAAATATCTTTGAAGACAGCTTATGTCCCCGTTAAGCTAAACACAGGGAAGATAATGTTAAAATCAGGAACAATCTGTACACTTAGCGAAGGATCAAAATCCTGCAAACATTGACTCAGAAGATGGATATACTTACTGGGAACCAATGCCTACCTCTTCATGCAATTTTCATCAATATGATGTATTGTACGAAGGACCTGCAACCAAAACTACAGACGACAACAGCGCAGGGAAGTCACCCATCGTGTATAGTCTGACAACACAAAACATAACCTTCGCACTGACAAAGACCCGGAAACAGCCATTGTGCGGATATACTCTTCTTCGTACAGAGCATCCCAAGCTTTTCATCCTGGAAACAAAGAAGGGAGATGTTTTCGCGGAAGGAGGAACAATTCCAATCGATAACCTCGACATCTTTGCATATATGAATTCAAAATTCGTATATGTCGAAAAACATATAAGACATCAAATGACATCTCTTTATCATAATGTTATTCAACAAAGATGCGAGTTAGAAAAGAACGTAATAACTAACACCTTATCAATCGCCACCTTACAGCCTGATGAGTTTGCTCATCGATTAATGAAAGGACCAGGATTCATGGCTGTCACAGCTGGAGAAGCAGTACATGTAGTAAAATATATTCCTGTTGACGCCACAGTCAGAAGAACAAAGGAATGCTACTCTGAACTTCCTGTAACGGTAAGAAATACTTCATTATTTCTAACGCCAAAATCTAGAGTGCTCACAAAATTTGGCACTCAAAAGGAATGTAGCTTCGAACTACCAACACTCTATCGCATAGACGATACATGGATTCAACTTACTCCCGATCCACAAGTCAGACAATTACCTCCACAACGATTACATCCGATGACCTCCTTGAGTTGGAAATATCTCACTCCAGGCCCATTGGCGATTAGTGGAATATACACTGAAAAAGATAGAGAAGCTACGAGATCACATAATGTTTCCTGCTGAGAAACCAGCGCTTCTCAACTTCGTAGCTCGTGGGATGACAGGACAAGCAGTTGTACCAGGAGAAGTCTCATTATACAGCCTGTTGGACAAAAAGGCACTCCAAAAAATAGCCTCAAATACCGCCTCAAGGATATAGAGCGGATTCGTAACAGCGACAGCCGGAATTCTCGGAGTATTTATAGTCATAAGAGTTATTAAGTTGACTATCGACACGGCAATCCATGGTTATGCACTACACACCGTATATGGATGCAGTCTGCACCTGCTGGGCGCCGTATGGAGTTCCCTCACACATCTTTTACTTCATCTGGCACGAGGACTCGTAAATCGGCGAAAGCTACAACCGGAAGAAGGACAATCTCCCCCAGGGCAGACGGAATCCTTTTTAGCAACACCAAAAGACGAACACACTATTAACAACACCACAGCGGTAAACACGACCACCCCTATCCCCACTGTCTATACCGATCTACGCGAACGATTAAATGATATAGAACAAATCCCTACGAAAAACATCGGGAATTCGTTCTTAAATAAGAGGGGGGGATGTGACGTCCCGCCAAAAATAAAATTTTCAAAAACACAAATATACTGTTCAATTATAAAATGTACGCTATATATATATACAATTCGGCATATTACCAAATGCTTGCTTATACAAAATCATAATTAAGTAATATTGTCCTTAATGAATATAAAAATTAATCATACAATCATAGTTATTCAATTATATTATATTAAATATTAATTAAAAATTAAAGTCAAAGTCTCTTACGGTTATATATATATATATATATATATATATATATATATATATATATATATATATATATTCTAAATATATATATTTTTATATATTTATATTGATAAATATAAATTTTAAACAAATTAACTTCTCACAAAATTAGACCAAACTTATCAAACTAGATGTAAAAATCACCTATTCTCAAAAGGACAACCAGTAGTTAAATACATATAAAAACGACGCACTGACGATACTCGAATAAAATACATTTATCCGTATACATATATATATAAAACATATATATATATGTACAAAATATATAAATACTACCGATATTAATCCGCGTCCACTAAAAATGTAAATTTATATGGAAGATTTATTTTTTTTTTTTACAAAGCAATGGTTGTTGGAACTAAAATTAAAAATCTTATATATATATCTTATATACTGGGTGTCAAAAGGGTATTATCAAAATTAAAATTAAATATTTGCTCAAGAGTTAACTTTCGCAGCTGAATAAAATCAATATTAGAAAAACAAAAGCACCATATGTCAAAATAAATTCAATAAAATATACTAGAAATAAGAATATAGTCTCCCATATAAATATTTTCAAACATGTAAAATTAATCAATAAAACAAATGTGATGCAACGAGAGAGAAAGTATTCAAAATTCTTATAAGTAATATTATGTTGAGGAATAAAATATATATAACATAATAGTCATTAAATCTCTCTCGCTGCAATACGAATAAGTCTTAGCGTTGTATGAAAAATCGATAATTAATATGACGCACGCGATAACAGCGACACAAAGACTCATGAAATCACATATAATCAAGTAGCCTAAACATCCTGACGATCAGCGAAGAAGCTTCTTCTTAATCTAATATATAAACCAATACTTGATTACCATTTTAGTTGAAGCAAGTGATTATAAAGAAATCGCTTGAGTATAATCGCGAGAGCTTCCTCGAAATATAACAACGGATACTTGTTATAAAGTTCGTATCATCTTATCGAAATTGATATCGAAGAACTCACTCGGTTCCAATAACTCCAGAGGAGGAGACTTCCTTCTCCAAACCAAAGTCCATCTCCATACGAACAAGATCAACCAACCAGAAGGAACTTGAGTCCTTCTGATAACTAGTGGAAGGAGAGATTGAGAGTGGGGACGAACCTCAGGAGTCAGTTGAGCGTATGAACTGCAAACAGTCGTAATTCAGGAGTCGTGAAGAAGTCGTCCTAAGTTGTAGAATCTCTGAGTCTTTGTTCGCTGCGTCCTAAAATATAATTCAACTTAGCTTTACTGACTACTACTTTGTGTCGTCAAGGTAGAGTCTTTAAATATTTTAAGATTTTTCTACTCCGCGACTCATTTTAAATTAACTTAGATTTAATACTATATTACCATTGATACCTTTAATTTCAATACAGTGCGGATGTACCTCTCGTTTTAATTAATAACATTATTATAGCAACTTATATACTTGCAACTTTGTAAAATTATTTTGATATTTGAAATATACCAGCTAATTCTTGCATTACTTTAAGTGAATTGTTAGATCCAGTGTTCCTACATTTCCGAGCCAACATTTACTATAAACAATTAGATATTATACAAATTATTACTACAATATTAACTAAATATCAAAGCCATTAGAATTTTATCATTTACTCTATCTGGATAAAGCGATAGCGAATCCCGAGCCTGGGAAAGAGCAAAGTGACGTGCCCCTCGTTACAGTTCAGGCAGAGCTGAGACTTAGTCGATGAGCCGTCTGGGCGTCGTTTAATCCAGATTATTAACAAATGTTAATCTCGCAAAATAAAAAATAATTTACGATAATTTATAGTAGATGCCTGGTACTCGCCGCGCCGGTAAAAGGTACAAACAGTTACGCGCCGCTTTACGCCAACAACGGCAACTTCAAAAACAAATTAATGCTTTTAATCAAATAACTGGAAATAGTGAAGAACTTACTATAGATATACCAAATAATCAAAGGATCGTTGTTGAACTCTTTGAGTGGCCGCAGGCTTTAGAGCCAGTTGACATTGTCAGCACCCGAAGAACCTTCGAGTTCATTGGATGGCCTGGACCACTGGCGCAGATTGAACTATTTCTTCCTGAGATCTCTGTTGCAGACATTCTGTCACGTGCTGTGACCCACTGTTATCGTCTACCTAGGTGTCAATAACAGGGTTACTCTCTATTTAGTTTTTTGGATGATCTGTCTAAATCGGCTATACCCAGGGCTCCGCCGAGAGCAGGATCAATGTGTACTAGGAATTAATAAATCGGGGAATTTTTTTACTGATCAGGAATGATGATAATAGAGGCTTGATTTAAAAAATTTTTTATGATATTATCTAAATTGTAAATAATGTTTTCTTTGTTTTCTTCTATAAATTGGATTAAAGTTTCTAATATGACTTCAGGGTCAACGAAGAGATTTTGTTGAAATTCAGAATCAGTTGTCTGAGGCCTCATTTATTTTATTTTATTTGATAAGAAAAATTAAGAAAGTTGAAAATAAAGCGATTAAATTTATGACATATGTATTTGAAAATGATTAAGAATGTTAAGCAAACGCGTTGAATTCCGTTATTGTATGTTTGATATAGTCTGGTGGTCAGAATACAATTCACTCGGCACCAACGAGAAGCTGAGGAAGTTCTAAGAACTCCATGACACCATGACAATTATCGCGTATGCAATGAACGTGACGCACAATGACACTCGAGTCAATTAAAGATGAAAGAGAAAAAAAAAAAAGAAATATAAAATTCTAAAATTATATCTGCAATAGTTCTGAATTTATTCAATTTTAAGTTGGAGCAATAATTATGATTAGAAAATTTCAGTTTTGAAATTATAAATAGATTGTGATTAATTTTCAATTATATTAGAATTGGGATAAGGATTAAGGTGGTTTGTGATAGTAATTATGAGGGATTACGTACTTACTGTTGTTGTATGGTAGAATTCACCGTCGCAGCAATTCCAAATATATACTGATTTTGAAAGTTTTAATTTACGACTTGTATAATGTAAGAGCAAATTTCTCATTAATTAATGACTGCTTTAATATGAAGAACAAAGTTAAATTGTGAAATTTAAATGATTTGGATTTATATTCCTTAAGAGAAAGTCAACTGTTGTAATATGATTTTATTTTTCATGAATTTCGTTGATGCATCTATTCATGTAATAAGAAAAGATTATTAAAATTGTTATTGCTCATATATATATATATATATATATATATATATATATATATTAATAAGAGTATGGTTCTTTGCAGGTTCAGCACTGTGTAGTGAGGTATCATATAAAGAAATGTACACTGGAATATGGTGTGGTGGAGGCCAGCGATATAATTTATTGTTTCAAAATCACTGTCTCCGATGGAAAATAGGAAGAAGAGATTAAGCAAGGGATGCTCCGTTATTTTTATTATTAAATTAAGTATAACGAGTAGTTAATTCTCTTACATTGATAGATCGATTATTTAATTTCATTCTAAATTTGCAAATTTCTTGATAGTATAGTATTTTAACTTTATAATTCTTGAGAGTAATATCAGAATGTGAGTCAATTTGTAATTTTATAAGAGTCAATAGCCTGAACTGTGAGTTATTCAAAAGAGTGAGATATATATATATATATATATATCTTGTATGTATGTCTAGTTAACTGTAGAAAATTTTTATTTCGGAGCTTGAAGGTGGAACAGTTTATTGCATTAGTCGTAAAAGCATATGTCTAGATTGTAATTATAATTGTTTTGCAAAATTGAAGTCGTTAAAGTAATATGATGTCATATAAATGTCAAGCACGATGTGTTATAAATAGTGGTTCAATTCGGAATTCTTTTCTTTTTTATTATATTTTGTTGGAATATGAGTGCGTTTTCTTTTTTATTAAAATAGTAATATTTTTCTTGATTGATCATATACGCATGTGTGTGTATGTATTTAAAATAGTGACTTACCTTTATTAATGTCTCTAGTTTTGCTGATTTTCCTGAGCCTTTTCCTCATACGTCGTGGATCTCCCTCAGGGATGTCAGTGGTAGAGGTTGAGTCAGGATGCAGCTTGATTTCAACCAAAGGTCCGGGCCAGCCAATAAATTCAAAGGTTCTTCGCGAGATGGGAACTTCGATTGAGTTAGATGCAGGAAGCTGATCAAAAAGTTCTACGACAATCCTTTGATTGTCCGGTACGTTAATTGAATTGTCTTTTTCTACTTGGCTGAAGCCGTTATCACTGTTCGAAATTTGTTTCTGTCGACGTAAAGCGGCACGTAGTTGTCTATGTCGTTTACCGGCGCGACGAGAACCAGGCATTTACTATAAATTATAATCAAAATTTTATTCTAATTTGAAAAGTTATTCATTTCAGTTTGACAATCTGGATCAAGCGACATTCAAGCAGCTCATCGACTAAGTCTCAGCTCTGCTCGAACTAACACGAGGGGCACGTCACTCTGCTCTATCCCCAGGCACGGGTCTCGCTAACGCTCAAGATCCAGACGTACTTTAAATATTTAATCGATATTAAATTAAATATAGTAAATACTGATTGGGAGTGAAGGAACACTGTATTAAAATAATGAACTTGTGAATATTTCGAAATAAGCGACTATGTATTTTAAAAGCTTGAAGATTTTACAAAGATTGCAAGTAATGATTATTACAAATGTTGGTGTAAAAAGGTACAACCGCACTGTACCAGAAATTGGAAATTAATTAACAATAAAGTAATAATTCTTAATTATAATGTAAAGTGAGTCGAAGCTCTAAATTATAATACAAGACGAGTCGCGAAGACGAGAAAGTAAAGTATTATTAAAGATCTACCTTGACGACACAAAGTAGCTGACGAAAATTAAGTTAAAATTGATTTTAGGACGCAGTGAATGTATAAAGACACAGAGACGACTTTTCACGACTTCGGACTAACGTTTCGGAGAGATGTTGAAGTGACTTATTAGGTTGATGAGTTGTTGGCGACTGTTCACTTCGGATGTTATAATGCGACTCACTTCGTCCGCAAGCTCGACTGACGTTCTGCGGTCCGTCCCCACTTTCGGGTCACCTCCCTCTAGGCGTCCGGTGGATCCAAGACTTCCGGGATTGGCTACTCGTTTGGTGGAGATGGATTCTAGATCTTGGTGAGGGAACTCTCCGCCTTCGAAGACGTCAGAAGCGGTGAGCTCTTCTTAATCTTAAGTTGATATTCAGCGATGAATATCAAAAGGCACGTTGTTATAATATTTAGTTTCGTCGAGTCTCTGCGTCAATAGATAAGAATAATATTCGGTTTCATCGGGTCTCTGCGTCAAGAGATAAGAATAATATTCGATTTCACTGAGTCTTTCTGCGTCAAGAGATAAGAATAATATTCGATTTCACTGAGTCTTTCTCGCCGTCGCCTATTGCGTCATCATGCGAATGAAAGGCTCTTTGTATTATAAAATAATTTCGCACTCTTATATTATAATTCTTTTTACAGCAAGAGAGACTTATTAATTTAACTATAACAAGAGTTAATATTCATTCTCAAAATTATTATGTCTCATCATTAATATTTCTTTTCTTTTCACTTATTAATTTATGCTTTTATATTTAAATTTCCTTTAATTTTCTCTTTTGTTGTATCACATATTTTATATTGACATATCTGCTTTTATTATAGTATCCATATGGAAGATTTAATTAATGCAATTTGGTACTGTTATTTTAATTTATAATTCCTTTCTATCGTGATTCCTTATGGTTTAGCATAGGAGACTAGCTCTCCTTTACGTATATATATGTATAATATTACACACACAATAATCTTAAAGTGTCAATTGTTAGCTGCTCATAGAGCATTTCCAGGAGATGCCACGTGGAGGCCAATTGACACATAACTCGGAATTCTTTATAATATGAACATAATAGTTGCTAAAATAAAAAAATGTAAATATTTTGCACCTACAATTAATATATAAAAGAAGTAAAAAATTATATTTTAATTTTAAAAAATTTCGAGTTAACTGTCTCCCATTTTATTCGATCCGTCATAAGGCCGCGAATTTTTACATATTTTTTACTCGTTCCGCATTAAATGCCGCAAGTAAAAGTAAAATAAGTCGGATCGTACCGCTCGAAGAGCCGCGATCGTTTTACTCGTTCCGCATTAAATGCCGCAAGTAAATGTAAAATAAGTCGGATCGTACCGCTCGAAGAGCCGCGATCTATTTATATATGTAATGATGATTTTACATATGTTTTATGTTCTTCAGTTTTTGATATTTTATCTTTATTCCTTTTGATCTTTTAGATATTATATTTATTTCTTCTCTTCCTCCATTGTTATTTTTTGTAATTGCATATATCTTGACTCTTAATATAAAGTCTAACATTTGAATTCTATATGGATAACACTCATTATTCTGGTTAAACCAATCTTCATCAGCATGCTGGACGTGCTTTACACAAATCTTAAAGAGCTTTTTCTTTACATCTTTAAAATGCCAATACGTCTTGTAACTTAAATTTATTGCTTCAAGTTGTAGAGTAATAATCTTCAAAAATGAATCTGTTGGCCTTGATAGCCATTCTATTTCAGGATCATCTTCGTCTTGATGTTCATATTCACGTAGCTGAATATAGATTTCATTGTCGTTTAATTCTTCCATCGGTGTTTTCAAATTTTTTTCACGGCAGCTGTCGCACTTTGTATTCTTGTAACCGTAACGAGCAATATATCCTGCGAAATATGAAATTGCATTTTTTTCATATGCCTCTGAATTTAAGTTGTTCTCCTTGTTGGTCTTTGTTATTTCATCCGAAGAGTCGGAATTTTGTTCTGAATGTTTAATAATTTCTTCAAAGGCTGTCGCAATGATATTATCAGAGTCGTCATCCATTTCAGTTAAACAAATAAATTCTTCTTGTAATGGAATATTGTTGTTTTCTATTTCATCATGAACTACCGGTTTACCATCCGTCAATGAAAACGTTTCTTGACAAGTTACATTTCCTCTGTCGCTTCCATAAATATATGCACTTGATAAAATATGCCGCAACGTTAACCGTACCATTCTGGCAGTTGGATTACGGTTGAATCCTCCTCGTCCTCTAATTTTTCCAAATGTATGTTCGACAGAATCTTGGTTGCATAGTGCAGTGGCAAGTTTGAAATCCGGATAATGTTGTTTGATGGAACGATACGTTGATAAAATTGCTTCCACAGTAGTAATCATTCCATCAAAGCACGGAGGTCTCGATATCTTGTTGGGGGAAGTACTCCACTTCGAACACCATTCAATGAAAGACGTTAATAATTCTTCAACCATTGCATTATCATCTGATAACGGACCCTTTTCTCCTTTCCAATTATTTATGTGATATACATTCATAGCATCTATTACTTTATTCATTTTGTAAACAAATTCCGCAGATGCTTTCCATGAAAAACTTTTTAACGTATTGCTTTGACCTGCTGTTGATATTGCTGCAGCAAATCTTGCACTTAACATTTGAAATGCTCTTTTCACATTCATGACTTCAAAATTGTTTGGGTAAAAGTGTGCGTAGGTAATGTGATTCAATAAATTTGAAGTATTTAATTTTTTGTCAAATTGCCATGTTGCAAATAAGTCGTAAAAAGACGTAATGATTTCGCTATTTACATAAATATACTTATGAGATCTCAACTGGCTAATTAACCGTTTGATAAGATGGGGCCAATCAAAAGAAGCAAAATAAATTTCATTGTTTAATGAAAGACGGTTCATGTGGAGAAATTTTCCAATTATTAAAAGCTTTTCTATTTGCTCCACCTTGGTCACATGTGATTATCTGTACATTTGCCCCTACTTTTTTAAATTTTTGTAAATATATCTCGGTGAGTTCAATAATCTCCTTATGTGTTGAACTTTTAGTCAAAAAGTATGCTACTATTTGCCGCCAAGGATTTTCTGCATTAATGCTATCAAGACAAAATAGTAGAATATGTCCCGCTGGTTCATTGCTTCGTCCCAAAGGTCCGAGATCTATTAATCCTTCAATGAGATATATTTCCGACTATATTCTTCAAATTTTTTTATCGACATCTCATCAAATTTCAAACAACAAACTGTCTGAGAAGATGGTAGTTTAGATAAACTTTCTTGAATTTTGGAAAATATTTCCTCGTAGAATCCTGGTCGAATTTCTGTTTCAGAAATTCAATTTCTGACAGATGATACTGATGGCAGATTTAATCCAGCCTTTCTCATCCGTGAATATTCACTTGCTGAATAATAAAACATTTGTTTCGCAAGATCTTTTTCTTTTTTTGTATATTCTGACGTTCCTTTATGTAATTGAAGTTTAATCATTGTTCTCGCAAGTGGCTTTTGACACTTCTTTCCATCCAAAAATTCATTAACACTATGTTTGCAAACACTCTTTCTTTTTCGAACTTCAGAATTGCGACGTTGCAACATAGCAATGATATTTTTTTGTTTTCTTTTTTTTCTCAAGAAGTTTTTTTAATCTCAAATTTTCTTTCTTTAATTTTTCGATTTCAGTGATGTCATCTTCGTTATATACTTTTTGATGGGCAGACTTCTTTTGCAGTTTTTTTCGCTTCTTTTGCACATTTGTTTTTATTTCCACTTCTCCTTGAGAGTAATTGTCAATAAATAATGGAAATAGATTTTCCTTATTGAGCCATTCCTCGTCGTCTGTGAAGTTACTTCCAAAATTGCATAAAAGTTCCTTTTCAGAAGGGTAACACTTTTTAGTTGTCATTGTTGTTGCGACTTCTTCATTTGTGTTATCTCTGGTACTTTCTGCGGTGTCTATTTGAAAGTCGGTGTAATCGACTTCCATCGGAGTGCAATCTCGATTATTTGATTGTGATGAATGGTCAACGACATTATCCTGCATAAATTTTTTAATAATTCCAGTTTCTTCTGCAATGCTTTTATCATTGTCTTCAACAGAAATGACAGAAAAATTTGCAGTCTCCTGTAAAACCCATGGTATGGGATTTTTTCCAATATGCAATCTTGTACGGTTAATAAAATCTTCTTTATTAAAGTGATCCGCACATAATCCTGCTTTCTGAATTGATGCCGGGGACCACTTAAGTAACTTTTCATTACCTGTTTAAATACATCAGATTTATTTAAATATTATTTATGTACGATGTATATACACTGGGAAAAAACATTACATATTTCCAATCACATTGCGTAAATGACTCTAATTTTATTAATAAAATAATTTTTATTAAAAAATGTCATTGAAACTTAATTAAAAATTTTATTGTTTTTTAATGTGTGCATACACTCTGTTATTGTATTGTAATATATAAATAAATATGTAATATCTGAAACAAATTATTATTTTCGTATTTTCCATAAAGAGATTTAGATTTAAATAGAATTTCAAGGAAATGCCGCAAACTTCAAAATACAAAATTGAAT
Source organism: Anoplolepis gracilipes (assembly GCF_047496725.1). Lineage (NCBI taxonomy): Eukaryota > Metazoa > Arthropoda > Insecta > Hymenoptera > Formicidae > Anoplolepis > Anoplolepis gracilipes. The sequence continues at coordinate 70,389 of NW_027328675.1, forward strand.
GAGCTACAGTGCATTTGATAGGGAGAGAGCGGGGGTCTAGGGTATATAAAAAGTCTAAGATGGTTTGGGTGCATGGTCTTAATTTATGAGAAATTTGTATATAAAGTTAAGCATTCGCCGAGCTCTGCTCAAGTACTTTTGATAGCGTCATTAAAGCATAGATTGCCGTGGCTGACAAGGAGAAGGCGCAAAATTAAAGTCACTGATTTTGATCGGGGATTTTTTCTAGTATAGTACTCTATTAGAACAGTATTTGAGTAAAGGCGTAACCTTCAGCCGTGTTCGAGAAAATTTATTTAAAAGAAATATGATAGATGGTTTTTAATTAATCAATTGTCATAATTACGATTATCTTTCTAATTAAATATTATTATATCGTAATTAAATATTATTATATCGATTTATATCGTATTTGGTGTCATTTTAATCACAAAAATTTCATTAATCCATTAAATTTATTTTCAAACCGATAAAATACGAAACAAAATTTTGAATTTTTATTTTATAAGATATTTATATTACAGATAAAATAAGATCTCCACGAGACTGGTGAGTCGTCGAAAGCGAGAGAGAGAACAAATAAGGAGTAAGCGAGATAAACGACATCAAAGAGTTCCGAAGTCTTGCTCGCGAGGATTCCTTTATCCATTGTTTTTCGTATCATATATCTCACTACAGAAAATAAAACTTTTTTTATTTTGTCTTTTATCGATTTGAAAATAATTTTAATGGATTAATGAGATTTTTGCGATTAAAATGACACCAAACACGACATACATCGGATAATTTTTAATTAATCAATAGTCATAATTATGAATATCTTTCTAATTAAATATCCGATTTATATTGTATTTGGTATCATTTTAATCACAAAAATTTCATTAAAATTATTTCCAAACCGATAAAATGCGCAATAAAAAAATTTTATTTTTTACAATAAGATGACATATTATACAAAAATTGTAGTATTTCCCATAATCTTACAACATCTTACCACAAATGTTTATTTATCTATAAACAAATTAATTTGTTTTTAGATAAATAAATATTTGTAGTAAAATTACATACAAAAAATAAAAAAACGAGAAAAAAAAATTGCAGCGACGGAAATCTAGTTCGCAGCGTGATTGATACGGACCCAAATACCCGAACCACACCATCTTTACGTTGAGTGCTATCAAGTCACATAGAAAAATAGAAAAATAAAAAATATAGAAAAATAGTTGTTAAAAAAAAAGTTGATACCGCGTAGTCTTGAATTCACTCGCTGCAAAGAATAAAATTATGATCGCGCGGCTTAGACTAGTCGGTCACGCGCTTCACGTTTTAACGACGCTGTCAAAGGTATTTAAACAGAGCTTGGCGAATGTTTAACTTTATGTGCAAATTTCTTACAGGGGAGTATACGACGTGGTGATTACCGATTCAAACGAGGATTTTTTTTATGTGTAGTACTTAATTAGAAACAAGTTCTGTTAAAGCGAGAGAACACGCTTCTCAAGCATTCGTCTAAAAAAAATGTTGAAGATTTGCCAGCATTTCTTAAGACGTTGCGATGAAGCGTTATCGAAGTGCCCCGGTGGCTTGGTTGGTAGCGTTCTTTTTTAGTAACCGCGAGATCCCTGGATCGAATCTCACCATGTGTAACTATTTTTTTTTTTAATTTTTGTGTAATTTATTTTTTTTTGTTCCTAGGAATATTTTATAACATTAATAAATAAATATTACAGTTTTTTTTAATAATTGACATTTTATTTTTAACATTTTTTTCCATATATTAAAAGAAAATTCGAATGCTTTCTGTCAAAAATATAATATAAGGAAATGTTTAATATACGAGAAATATATTACTACTAATAAAATAAATAAGTATATAACAATTATCAATAATAACGCGGATATTTTGGTAATTTAAAAGTTTATAACAATTTTGTAGTTTTGTTTGATATAACAATTTTGTAATATGTAACGTTTGTTGTAAGAATAAAAAATGTATGCTATACAAATTTTTTTGATTTATTTTTGTTCTTTATATATTTCGACTTGTATATATTATTTACAATTAATACTAATATGCAGACGAAAAAAAATAATTATTGTAAATTTACTTATTTATTTTATTAGTAGTAATATATTTCTCGTATATTAAACATTTCCTTATATTATATTTTTGACAGAAAGCATTCGAATTTTCTTTTAATATATGGAAAAAAATGTTAAAAATAAAATGTCAATTATTAAAAAAACTGTAATATTTATTTATTAATGTTATAAAATATTCCTAGGAACAAAAAAAAATAAATTACACAAAAATAAAAGAAAAAAAAATAATTACACACGGTGAGATTCGATCCAGGGATCTCGCGGTTACTAAAGAAGAACGCTATCAACCGAGTCACCGGGGCGCTTCGATAATGCTTCATCGCAACGTCTTAAGAAATGCTGGCAAATCTTCAACATTTTTTTAGACGAATGCTTGAGAAGCGTGTTCTCTCGCTTTAACAGAACTTGTTTCTAATTAAGTACTACACATAAAAAAATCCTCGTTTTAATCGGTGACCACCATGTCATATACTTCCTTGTTAGAAGCTAAGGCCTATGCACCTAAATCCTTTCAAACTTTTTATATCCTCAATTGCCCCTATCGAATGTACTACAGCTCATTCAATTTCGTATTTCGCGACATCTCCTCAGTATGTACAACATGAACAAATTTAGTACAATCAAAAATTAGTATAACGCAATTATATTTAAATCCTACATGATACTACCACAGAAATTCGAAATAAGAACATTTTTAACAAAATTATATTGTTTGTTATTTTATTAAAATGTATTTAAAAAGTTTAAATTATTACATAAAATTGTTTGAAATTTTTTAGACTTATCAGTCATTTCTTTGTTTTTTAAAAATAAAATTCAGTTTTATTTATTTATTGTTAAATATTTTTGGTATTGATTTTTTACTTACTGCAGTTTTTTATCCAAATGTCAAATCTGATATCAGTCCTTTGTGAAAAACGAAATAGTTTACAATTCTCTGATTTGACATTATTACAGTTTTTATATGCACATCTGTCAAATACCGTAATCTTTTTCACACTATCACTATCCATTTTCATTCACGAAAAATATCTGAAATAATCTGAAAAAAACACCTCTCCGGGCGCGAACAGAAAAACACCGAAAAAGAAATTTCAGCGAATTTCTACTAATCTCGTGATTTTTTCACCACACTTAGAAAAATCACAAGAATAGTTTTCAGTAACTTTTCAGTAACTACAATAAAAAAATTGTAAGATACTGAAAATCACTAAAATATAGCTCAGTAACACAATATACTTCTAACAATAAGACACTCGACATGATCACTCGAGAACGCCGAACGTGTATGAGTGTTGAGCAGTTGAGCGAAAACAAGCGATAAATGAAACAACACGCAAATGCGTGTTTCTTCTGTTTGGGAGTTAATTCCCGCTTTCAACTGTTCTTTTCAAATCTATATATTCGAATCTATTAGGAACATTTATTTTACATCTATTCAAATTTATTTACAATATCCATCTCGATCATATATTGATAATATCTAATTAAATCGATCCGTTGAATTGTTCATTATTCATTAATTAAAATAATTAAATCATTTATTTATAATTACATTGATACATTAAAAGGACTAATTTTTTTCTTCATCTCTTTTACAGGATATATCTTAAAGTGCTGTCATTATCTTTTTACGGCAAATTCTTTAGAATATTTTAAAACGAAAATTCTAATATAAAAATAAAGCTATATAGTTTTTAAATAGAAATGATCATATTTCACAAATGATAAGATTGAAATTTCGTGTGTTTAGATATAACGAAATGACAAGTAATAAAATTTATGAATAATGCTTTTTTTATAATATAATGTTTATTTTACAATAGCATTGTTATTATATGTCCACGTTTCGAATTGTATGAAATAGTACATTTTTTTACAAATAATGTATGTATAAACACATAAAAATGATTCTACAAGCAATTTGCGATATGTTTTGATTTCAACTGTAATTAAATCAATATTAATTATTATGAAAATGGTTATTATTATATATGCTACCTATTTGTCATTTTGTCGTGCCTGAGCACGCGCAATCTCAGCCCTGTCATTCATAAAATATCATTTTCTTATTTTAAAACTATCGCGATATTTTTATTTATTATTAGCACTTTTGTTTTAAGAATGACTGTATAGTCATATAATACTCTAAGTATACCTATATAAAATGTCATTTCTATATATATGTATATATATTATGTTATACATAAACATGATCAATAAATAAATAATTACAATTTCTTATTTTTTTACAATTTTGTTATTGCTGGCATACAATATATTAAGATAATAAAAATATTAATAAAAATATTTTGGTTATAAATATATTAAGAATATATGAATTATAAATAACACAATAAATATTTTATATTTGTAACTTTTATATATTCACATAAATTTTTACAGAGTAGTACAATAAAAATATTTATTAATATATAATAAAATTTGTTATTTATAAAATTTTTATTGTAAAACATTAATATTAACAATATAATTATTATATATGATTCGCCTGACTAGCTATTATTTATTTCTAAATTAAAGGAGTTTAGCCTTGACTCGCACCAGGGACAAAGTCTTTTGATAAAGTCAACGGAATTTAGCACGGACTCGAACCAGGGGCAAAGTCTTTTGCGGAATTTAGCACGGACTCGAACCAGGGGCAAAGTCTTTTGCGGAATTTAGCACGGACTCAAACCAGGGGCAAAGTGTGTCGGTAAGGGGCAAACTCTGTCGCACGAAAATGGAGGTCTCATCTTTATAGGGGCCTTTGGCTATCTGTCTATTAATCTGTGGTGACATGTCTGCATCCCGCTTCGGCGGGCGTCCCATGGGGTTGGAGTGGTGTGTGGGGGGTGGAGGGGAGGGCCCGGTCGGGGCCGTGAGCATGGGGTCGGTATATTTAATATGCCGATCCCTCGCCCCTCTGCCGCGAAAGCCGGTCGGGGTGGGGGGGGGGCGCTGGGGAAGGCACATCCCGGTGTCCCCTCCTGTCTCCCTCCTTCCGGAACACCCATTCCGCGGCGCGTGCGGCGGGGGGGTCGGGGCACGGCGAGCTAACGCGTAAGCGTGCGCTTCTGGGCTTCGACTCCCTCCTCCACTAGAGAGGGAAGGGAACTCGAGAAGGGAAACCTGGGTTTCCCTTCATCCAATCTCTCCAGTGAAGGGCGGCGGAGTGGTGCACACTCTGCCATCGGGCCGTTAAATAGGCCAGTGAAGAAAATGTGGCCCAACAACATCTGGGCCACAGTGAAGGGAGTTTCCTCCTTGGGGTGAACTCAGGCCAGGAGAGGATCGCGGGATAATGCCGCTGGCGAGGCCCGCCCTCCCCGCGAATGGTCAGCGTAGGCACTCGTAGGGGTTTTAGTGGGTATGCCCGTTAAATAGGAAGAGTCCCACATACCCCCAGGGAGTTCCCGATCCCCGGAGGATGTGGAATGCATTTTCCCTACGTTAAAAAAAAAAAAAGGCCGTGGCACCCGATGTGGCAACTTTGCATCAGCTGCTAGTAGCCGACTGTTGCAGTCGATTACTTACGCCGTTAATAGAATATAAATAATAAATGTAGTACAATAAATTATTTAGAATCAGTATATTTTATTTTGATACATACATATATATAATACAAACATAAGATCAACATGTGACATAAAAATAAATCTTTCTTTTCTATTTAATACAATAATTTAATACAATATTCTGTATTTAATATAATAATTTTTACTTAAAATAATAAATTTTTAAAACTATAAAAAAATACATTTCTTAATAAAACAAAAATAAACTTTTTTAAATGAAACGTAATAAACGTTAAATTTATATTATAAAATTTAATATAATATATTGCACTTGCAAAAACATTAATTATAATAGTTTGAATGGATATATACATGTATGTGCGTGCGTGCGTGCGTGCGTAGTTATAAATAACGCGTGTTCAAATATTAAATTATAATAATGTTTTAAGTTTTCTTTTTTTTAAATTTATGTGTTTTAAACAATTATTAGTTCTTAACTTGCTATAATTATTTAATAATATATTTGTCATACATTTTATAATGTTTAATATAATTTGTGCATGTGAGTGGCCACAGATACATGTCATCTATTATATTGGCAGTAAAACTATTGGAATTTAAACTTTTTATAGTTAATCTTATCAGCAATTGCTGTCGATATGTAATACTTAAAAAAGCATTTTCATACTCATTTGAAATCAAACATTGCATAATGCCATATACATGTTGATTAACTAATAGTATCGTATCTGATGGAATTGTTAAACCACTTCTGTTTCAATCTAAGAAATATGAATTAAAAGTATCATAATTCTTAGTTTCAACAAATTCGCGACATAGATCACAACATAATTGGTCTTTAATATTAAATGCAGCATAACCACAAATATATATATCAATACAGGATTATTACAATCAACTATATTAATGAAATTTTTGTTAATAATTTCTGAGAAGCTAGTGAGATCATCTGTTATAGAATTATTAGTTACATCATCTATAGTATCTGTTAAAGCATCAAATGAGAATGCAACTTGACCGTATTTAGCTGAATCAAATCCTAAAACACTTTTAGTTCTTGTTTTTTTTTCAGATTCGATAATTTAAGTGAATAATATGTAATAATTAACACCAGTTAACTGTCGATAACGACTAAATCTAATTTCTAACTTATCAGTTTGCAATTTTCAAGGTAATACGTAAACAATTTTCAATTCATTTTATGAATATTTAATAAAATTTATCATTATATTCACATTCTGGAAAAGAGCATCAAAAGTGTCTTTGGTTAAAATACCATAATTTAAGTTCAAAGCTTTCCAACTGATTAACCATAACAAGAAATCATTAAAAAAAGTAATACGATCATCATTTTTATCAGTGAAAGCAGCTTCCAAAGGATTTTTGTGTAAAGCAGATTTTAAAGAATTATACCCAATAAGAACACGATAGTATATTATACGTTGAAATCTGGGATTTACGGCGTCTAAATGTAATGGATTTAACGTATATTAGTTCCGTATAATTTTAGTTGTGATGTCCGGCTAATATACGTTGTCATAAATTACATTTATTCGTTTTTTAAATGTCATTTTGCAACCAATAAAAATCGTATTTACTAAACGAATAAACTAAATTTTACGAATACATAATTTTTACGAATATATATACGAGTATATATATATATATATATAAACGTATTGCAATACCCGTTTAAAATACGTTGTCTATATTATTCTTTTAAATGATTTTTATTATTGAATAAACGTATTATATACAAACATTTTTGTTTTTAAGGAAACGTATTATATATGATTATATAATCGTATTATATAATATGTTTATATTTAAAAACAAAATATTCGTATATAATACGTTAATATAATCCTATATAATATACGATTATCTCATATATATACTAAAAAAAGTCATTAATTTGACTAAATGTGTTTAGTCGGTTATCATTTCTTTAGTTAAAATATTTAAATATTTAAGTCAATACGATGTTTTTGGCTTAAATAATTAAATATTTCAACTAATAAAATAATGACCAACTAAACACATTTAGTTAAGTTAATGACTTTTTTCTTAGTGCACGATAAGATTTAATACAAAGAGGATAATACACATTTGATGACACTTGAATATAAAATAAAATAATTTTCAATTAAAAATTTATAACCTTTTATTTCTTTTAGAAGTTATATTTATACGTTATATGATTATAAAATGAGTGAAAAGAGTAAGAGAGGATCGACTTAATCTATGTTTTAATTTTTTAATTCATATTTTAATTTATTCTATTGATAATATTTAATAACTGTATATGTCAAAAGTACATTATATATATATATAGGAGGTATAGAGTTGTAGAAATTACTGTGAATATATAATCAACAATATTATTGTGTGGAATACAACTAAAACTACTCACTAAAGACTTGCATTTATTTCTTGCAAAATTCTTTATCTTTTCCCTGTTATGTTATGGAATAACTTAAAACTTTTTGCGTCAATGTAAAAAAAAAATAAATCTCACTGTTATAAAAATTCCTTAAAACAACTGAAACTTTTTTGCGTAATAATTGTACGAGTAACTAAATATTTGCAATGCAAGTTTTACTGAAAGCATTCTTAAGAGATAACCGACGTTAAAAATGTATCCTTTGTTCATAATAAATTCTTCCTCTCGGTTAACAGAATCAATTAATTGTGTCCAAAGTATGGAGTCTGCCGGATGAAGAGCTTTCCTTATTCGCGCGAACGCCAGTTCGCCTCAAGCGAATGTCGACTGTCGATTCTGCCAAATTTAAGTGCTCTAGCGATCTGGCGCCAATGCACGTTTAAATTGATGGCTTCACGGTCCCTTGCATTTCGCGCTTAGGTACTTAGTATCTCCCCCTCTCGCTCGGACGAAGCCTACTCTCTTGTTCGCGAGGGAGGCGCGATCTGGAGCTTTATCCTATTAATCGTTATGTTAATACGTTATATGATTATGAAAATTAATGTTTATATTAATAAAATAAAATTTAATTACTTGTTAGTATATAAATATATTATTAATAATTATAATAATAAAAGAATATTATTGTAGTTACCACTTTAGTTTTTCTTTGTATTTGCATTATACATGTGGCGACTTTTGGCCAATTTTAGCCATGATTGTATGGCATCTTTAATGCACTGATCGGAAGAATTGTTTCTTTTAAATTGCACTTTAGCAGCATCTGTAAAAATAAATTTTTTTTATATTTTTTATATACTAATTTTTATATACTAAAAATATGTATTTTAAAAAGTATTAAAAACAAAAATTGCACTGAACAAAAATTTTGATTAACTTATACGAAAATTTACTTATGTACGAAAATTTGTAATTAACTATTTATGTCTTAACAAATAATGGATATTTTTTTGTAGGGCTTTTTACATTGAAAAAGGATATGCTTTTCAAAAAATTCCATCATCTTTCAATTTTTATAAACTTTGTTTCGGAATTTTTATGTAATAACGCAAAAATTTGTAATATTTGTAATAACTATATGAAATTTAAATATTTTGTTATAATATATAAAAATAAATGTAAAAGTGTGAAACCCTTTTTATTGCTTATGTACATATACTGTTAAAAATGATATATTAAAATTTTTCAATTTATTGACAAAATTTAATGTCAAGAAATTAGTATTCCAATTTTTTGAAAAATTATTGTCATGGAAGAAATAAAAATGTAGTAATTTATTTATAAGAGATAAATAATTTGTATAATAACAGTGTTATTATATGAACTTTAATGTTCAATCCATTGAAAAGCGTATTTATACATACCCGTAATAACTTCACGTAATTTTGTGGTTTCAAAACTTCTTTTCTTTTGTCCTTTCCAGTTGTACGTCATCGCTAACTCGTTTGTAATTAAAAATTTTAGCATATTCATTACGCTAGATCTTTGGTCAGTACCGCCAATCGTGGAAAGACGTCCTTTCTATAAAAATCATAATTGCCACATTAGTCATGTTTAATTATTTGTAAATTATAAAAGTTGACATGATTATAATTTTAAATCGTACCAGATAGATGTAAGCAGGGGATGGTGTTTTTTGGCTTTGAGCATCTACTTTTTCATGTAGTAATTCTTCCAATTTATTAAACTCATCATCGCTTTTCAGCGGTAACTCCGGCAATCCGTCCGGTTTCGATGTTGGATTTATTAATGTCGACATAGATTGTAAAAGCCGACTTATACAAACATTATTCTGCTCAGATAAAATTGTTATTTTTTCCAATCGTTCCACTACATATTTTTGGAATTGTTCTTGAGACATTATTGTCCCTGTATCGACTTGTCTTGATGATGCATGACCGTGAAATTCTATGTCACTGCTTTGCGTATTCTTTGATAACGAACCTATAAAATAATAACAGAGCTTGCAATTGGAAATGTAATATTATATACAGGTAATATCTAAAAATATTCATTTATATATACTAACTTTCAGAACGCGAAATAATTCCACTATTATATTTGCCATCAACATTTGAAGATTGATTTTGACATTTATTTCTGTCTGTACGTAAAGTATTGGATGTGGACGCATTTTTATTTTTCACGTTTTTATTAACATCCTTTTCATTGGAACTCGAATCGTCTTCTCCAAAATCATCAAAACTTGAGTCTCTTTGCTTATTGTTCTCATTCTCTGAGCCGTTTGAATTGAAAATTGTAGACTCTTCACGATTAACAATACTTTTCTGCTTTTTTTGATTTCTACATTTAGTATCAGTAATGTAGGTAATCATTCTTGTGGAGGATTCGGACGTGGACGAATCAGACGTGTTCACCTCTTCTTCTACTTTATCAGATAGTTCCATATATTTTTTCTGTGAAATTTCTATGGAATTGAGCGTGTCATCTTCTGTTGAACCATGTTCCAAAATAATATCCATGTATTTTAAAATACCATCATAGTCATCTGAAAAAATTATATTTGAACATTTTATAAAATACGTAGATTGAAACAGTAATTAGTGAAGAATGAATAAAATAGTATTTAATCTTTATGAGAGCCTACGATTAGAATTGTGTTAATGCAATATATAAATTAAAATAAATTTATTATGTCTATATTTTTTTCGTTTTTACACCAATACTTACCTGAAACTTTTAATACTCGGTGGATTTTATATTTCATCCATGTGGCGTCATATGGTTCATTTAATACTAGTTTGTCAAAAACTTCTTGTGATCTAGTCTTTGGCCAATAGCATTTCTTTCGGTTATCTATCAGCCAAATCAATGGGACGACGGCACACTCCTTTTTTTGCTACTTAGGTATTCCACAAGGGAATATGTTTTTTATTCTTTACGTTTTGAGACATGATTTAATATTCCTACGGATTTTTAATATCTTATACAATTAAATTTTACTACTTTTTTTGACAATTCACAAATTATTGTTATTTATAAGAAAACACGATATTAAACAAATTTGTGATTATATATGTTTAAATATGATGAATACTTTGAAAACTTTTTTTATTTACGTTTTAAATATGATAAAAATATTTAAAAAACTTTTTTTTTATTTATTTTTTTATTTTAAATACGTTTTAATTAACGTAATTTTAATATCAAAATAAATTCTTATTATAGATTCTGCACAATAATTTAAATACAATAGAATTTTATTAATTTTGCAGAATTTTCTGTTTTTCATAGATACAAAGACTCTAATTATACTTCATACATAAAACTGTAGTTAACTCATTCAAAAATGCTTACTTCTATTTTGTTTAATATTTTCATTGAATTTTATTAATAATATAAACTAAATAGTATTCATACAAAATTATTACAAATGTAATAATAATTTAAACAAATTACTACACTACTTGGTGAATAATAGGAAAAACTCCGAAACCTTCTTTAAAAGGTAATCGGAGATATTTATTGGATATGTTATTAACAAAAAATGCAGTAGAAGTATTAATATTAATACTTTTTACATAATAAATACCTAGTTTAGATGAAGGTATATTGATATAAATTGTCGACATATTTAAATGTGGTCCCTATACATTTATATTTAGCATCAATGAAAATAATTTCTTTGATAACGTATATTTGATTGCTACAGTATTATCAGGAAGTTTGACTGATATTTTCATGTTTTTATAAATTAGTTTTTTGCATTTAAAATGATAAAAAATATTTGGATTGGAGAAAAATAGTCGCTTAGGAAGATAAGTTGGAGTGTCAGACGATTTAATTTCAATCTCGATATTTTCTTCTTCTGTAATTTGGTTGCATACTTACTTGTTGTAAAGGTAATTTTTTAGAACGATTTCGTCTTTTTAGAGATTGAAGATAATTTTCGAAAGGAAAGCAACTATATCTTTCTATTGGACCATATGTTTGTACGTCTGCACAAAGATGCAGTAATGAATGTACATTAAACACGACAAAATCCTCACCATATATTTTAGCAGATTTGAATACAACTTGAATATAACTTTCTAATAGCTTCTTCAGCAACGTTTATGTAAGCCTCGATTACAGGTACACTAGATAATATAGTAATTGCTACATGAAATAACAAAAAGTGTCGATATTTTACGTTATCAAGAATATTATAGAAAATGGTTACGCTGCTATATAAAACAATGAATCAAAACTCAGTTGCTTTAAATTTTTTTAAGTTTACTAAAACTCGAAGTTTTTGACAAAAATCAGACGTGACGAATTTACGTATTATCTGTATGTTATAATCAATTGCAGCAAGATTTTGTCGGGAGAGTTTACAGCGACGGCTTCCTTCTATCCAATACTTTACAAGCAAACGCTTCGTATACCTAGATATATTATAATACCTAGATATATTATATGCATAGGATCCAAAACAAACTGCTTCACGAGATCTATATTTAAAGTTAATAATGGTGATTTTCCTTTTACATGATCATCATTCGTCTTCTCATCAATATAGTCGTGTTTCGTTCTTAAAATAACTGAATTACTTATTTTAGTTGGATAAAAAGTTGCTTCTTTACTCTTTTGATAGTACACCTTTTGCATCCGTACAAACTTGTATGCCCTTTAATCATCTTTAGCATGGCTCTTGCGGGTGCATCAGCCGTAAAACATTCAATTTCAACATAATATGTTTTACAATTGTATTGAAAGTCGTTTTCTCGTAAAGAAATCATTTCTTCAATAAAAAGCTATAGGTATTCTTCAAGATTTATTAGTTTTCCTTCACCACAGAAACATGCAATCATGAATGGACGTGAATCTATAATATCATCACTACGACCTAAAATAGGCCACAAGTCAGTTCTATTGCTCTTGAATACAGGTAAACTGTCAATATTAATAATTAATTTAATAGTTGAAATTTCGCCATTTATTCCGCCATTCTGTAATTTACGCGTCAAACATTTTTGAATTCCATAATAATACATCTCGTCATTATCAAAAGAAATGGTTTTCAATTTTCTACAAGACACACCCAATAGGTTTTTATCAATACGCGGTAAAAATGGATAGGCTGAATTAATTAAATTCAAAATCTGATTTAACGCTGCATGTGTTAAGTTATTATCGATTGCTATCTTACGCAAATTATTCATAAAATTGGTTGCATTTATTTGAAATGTATGTGTTATAAAACCATTATCATTATGATTTTCATTATTCTCATGAATGGAACTATCACTGTCGTCAGTGTATAATATATATATATATATATATATATATATATATATATATTATCTATATTATTCGAATTTAATTCTATGAGCATTAATATGGAAGGCAATTCATTGGTATTTACTGTATCTACTGTATCTACTGTGTCTACTGTATTTATTGTATCCATGCTTTTATTACTTTCAACTGCATAGCATATAGATGAATTTAAATTTTGTATATTTGTATAAGTAGAATTAGAGTCATTTGTATACGAGGGCAATAATATGTTTTGTACTGCATTATTTATTTTTTTACCTAACTGTCAATTACTGAAAAGCTTATTCTCACACATTTTTTAATTATTTATGTAACGATTAAAACTATTGAACAACAATAATTATAAAATGTTAAAAATAAAAGTTCTACTATTTTTTTATATAAAATTCAAATGTCTAGTGTAACGTAGACAATTTTTGCTCCTGTAACAGACAATGTGAAAAATATTTATATATTAAATCTAAAAATGTAAAATAATAAATATATATGTATATATAATAATATATAAATAAATTTGTTAAATATATAATGTATTTGGGAAAACAGAAATATAAAAATATAATTTCTTATATTTATTTTTAAAAATATGATTTATCGAAGATATACATTTATTTTATTTATTTAAATCTAAAATTTCCTCTGACTGGATTGTTAATATTAAATTAATTAAATAATACATTGAAAATTAGGTACAATAAAAAGCACTACGTTTTGCTAAACATATTCGCACTTTTCTTAGAAAGGTCATGCTTATTTTAAAAAATTGAAAGATCATATTTTATCTAAATATGCTACTTTTAATCATTTCAAAATTGTTTATTGTGTACGTTTTACATAAAAAAGGAGACATCATTTTATATAATTTAATATTTTTATAAATTTGTAGCCGTATGCATTCTATGACTCTGATTGTGAGCAGATATAGAAATCTCTAAATATTATTTACATAGATGACGATCTCTCTTATCAATAACCATCTATCCTCTTCTCTGCTCGCTTTGAAACACTCTTCTTTCTTTTTTATCCTGTTCTTCCGCTTATTCCTCTCTTCACTCTGTCTTATCGCCTTTCCTTCTTCTAATCTTTTACTACATGTATCTCCAATTGCACCTGTCCGCTTTTTGCAACATTCTTCTTCCCCTTCCTTCCATTCCGTCCACTCCTTACTCTTCTCACTCTTCTTGTTATTCCTCTCCATCCTTCATCTCTTCCCATTTTTCTGTTCCTTTTCATGAATCCCTCTTCTATCCTCGCTTCTATCTCATACATCTCTCTTTTCACTTGCCTTCCACTCTCACTCTCTCCCCCTCACACACACTCTCTCTCTCTCTCTTCTCCTTTCTCTCCTCTCTCTCTCTCCTCTCTTTCTCTCTCCCCTCTCTCTCTTCTTCTCCTGCTCCTCTTCTTCCTTCTCCATTTCTCCATCTCTTCCCCTTCCTCTCCTTTCTTTTTCTTTCTCCGTCACCCTCTTCTCTTCTCTCCTCTCTCCACGTTCCTTCTTCCTTGTCTCCCTTTTCTCTGCCCTCTCATCACCCGCCCTTAACTTTCACCTATCATCGCCCACTCTTCTCTCCATCTTAACCTCTCTCACCTCCTACCTTTCTATCTTCCGCCTTTCTCCCCCTGCTCTCCTGCCTACTCTTCCGTTCACCGTGGATCTGCTTCATTATCCTCAGCTATTCTGTCATGCAATTTCTCACTGCGGGTCTTCTTCACTGCCCTCTTCACTTCCATCCTGCAATCCCTCTTTCTCCCATCTCCTTCCTTCTCCCCCCTTGCCAGTTCACCTTATTTCCTCTTCTTCCTCCCTCTTGCCTTCCATCTTTCCTCTGCGCTCCTCCTCACTTGATTTCCCTTCTCTTCTCCTATCTGCTACCCGCCTCTAACCTCCAACTGTCATCGCGTACGTCTTTCTCCACCTGCACTCCGACATCCCCTTCATTTCGCTCCTCATCTGCCCTGATTCCTCCACACCACTGTCCTCCACACGTCTACCATGTCCTCCTTCCGCTCCTTAATTTCGCTGCCTCTACGCTTCAGCTCCTCCAACTCTCCCTGCCTTTTCCTCTTCAACCCCATTTCCCTTCACCCTCCTTCACCCAGCTCACTCTCTTCCTCTCCTTCCAGCCAGTCCTCCACCTTCACTCTTCTCGCTTACTTTCCCTTCTCCTTCCTTCGCTCTGTCTACTCGCTCCATTGTCTCCTTTACTTTTTCCCCAACTCTTCTCTAACCTCTCAACACTCAACACACGTGCCTTAGTCCGTTCACTCGCCCTTATCCTAATTGATATCCCTGCTCGCCGCCTTCCTCAATATCGATATATCGGGATCATTTTCCACTACACCTTCTAACCGTCTCCTGCCGCCATCTGCCGTCTGCCGTCGGTACTCCGCCTCCTCTCTCTCTACCGCACCGCTCCTTCCTTCTGCTCTTTCCTTACCGACCCATGCCCGCCATCCTCTCCCCGTTCCTTTCCGCTCCCTGCTTCCACTTATTATCCTCGTATTTCTTTTCTTCCTTTTCTTTTTTATTTCTTCTTTTCCGTCACTTCTCTTCTGATTCCTCTCCGTACAGGCTCCTCACTATCTTCCCTCTTCCTTTGTTACTCCCTCGCTTTTCTCCACGTTCCACTCGTTTCCTTGACTTTCTCCTGCTGTCCATAATACTTCCACGTCATCCTTCTCATCTCTCGTTCCAACTTTCTCATGCTTATATTTCCTTACTCCATGTGCCCTTCACCTCCACTCCACTTCCTCCCACGGCAAGGTCCCTCCTCTTATCCCTCTATTCCTCCTTTTCACTCAATACTGTCCCTATCTATTCAATACTCCGATCTTTCTCCGGACTCTCATTTTACACGTACACTACGTCCGCCATCTTATCCCCTCCTCTATAAGCATATAATATTTTAGCATGTGAATTTCTTTTATAACGCTGACTTTCTTTTTCTAATATTTAAGTAATTGTCAATAATTTTTATGAACATATATACATATATATATATATATATATATATGTATCGATTCGGGAATTTTTACTCTACATTTTGATATAAGAATCTAGTACCTGTCAATAATTTTTATGAACATATATTTATATATACATATATATATATGTATATATATGTTCATAAAAATTATTGACAATTACTTAAATATTAGAAAAAGAAAGTCAGCGTTATAAAAGAAATTCACATGCTAAAATATTATATGCTTATAGAGGAGGGGATAAGATGGCGGACGTAGTGTACGTGTAAAATGAGAGTCCGGAGAAAGATCGGAGTATTGAATAGATAGGGACAGTATTGAGTGAAAAGGAGGAATAGAGGGATAAGAGGAGGGACCTTGCCGTGGGAGGAAGTGGAGTGGAAGTGAAGGGCACATGGAGTAAGGAAATATAAGCATGAGAAAGTTGGAACGAGAGATGAGAAGGATGACGTGGAAGTATCATGGACAGCAGGAGAAAGTCAAGGAAACGAGTGGAACGTAGAGAAAAGCGAGGGAGTAACAAAGGAAGAGGGAAGATAGTGAGGAGCCTGTACGGAGAGGAATCAGAAGAGGAGTGACGAAAAAGAAGAAATAAAAAAGAAAAGAAAGAAAAGAAGATACATATATATATATATATATATATATATATATATATATATATATATATATATATATATATGTATCGATTCGGGAATTTTTACTCTACATTTTGATATAAGAATCAAGTAATTATTTCAATATTTAATTTTCTTATAATAAACCGAAAGTCATTTATTATAAAGCACATAATATTTTAGCATGTAAATTTCTTTTATAATGTTAACTTTCCTTTTCTAATATCGAAATAATTGTCAATAATTTTATGAACATATACAAGGTGTCCCATAATTCGCGAACCACCCGTTACGTGCAGGTAGAGTAGGTTAAACTGAGTAAAAAAATTATCTACCATTTTGCAATTTTTGCAATAGTTAATGAGATATTAATTATAAGAGATCAGCCAATCGGCGCCTGGCAGGAGCGCGCGGCACAAAGAAGCCTCCCATTGTTACTTGATACTAGGCGCGCCGACGAAGCGGTGGGAGGAATCCTCTGCATTGACAACCTGAAGAGTCACATACATAGTCACACACATATCGACGCGCCTAGTATTAAGTAACAGTGGGAGGCTTCTTCGTGCCGCGCGCTCCTGCCGGGCGCCGATTGGCTGATCTCTTATAATTAATATCTCATTAACTATTACGAAAATTGCAAAATAATACATAACTTTTTTATTCAGTTTAACCTACTCTACCTGCACCTGACGGGAGGTTCGCGAATTATGAAACACCCTGTAAATATGTATAGATTCAGGAATTTTTGCTCTGCATTTTGATATGAGATTTAACTAATTATTTTAAATTTTATATTCCTTGCTATTATAAGTGAAATAATACAAGTTCGCGTAGTCTTATTCACTTATTAATTTTATAAAAAGATCGATATATATTTTAGAGTAAGATTGAATATGGTTAATATTCTTATTCTTTTTGTAATTAATAAATTATGCTAAGTCAATTAATTAATTGACAATCGATCTTATAATTACAAATGGTTTTTGTTAATCCTATAATGAATAAAGATTATTATAAAATTGTACACGGAGCCGAGAGGTTACCCCGACTAGTCAATACACATATACATATATATCGATATCGATATCAATCAGCTGGCAGCAAGCGATAGGAACGTTACCGAGTATAAGCCAAGGAGATACAAAAACTGAAGAATGCGATAAACAGAAGGGGGTTTGGACGAAAGATCGGCAAGGAATCATGTGTATCAAGCACGAGACGCCGAAGCGAACGGTTGCGATATATTGGATTAAGCGATTACGGACTTAGAAAATTTTTGATACTTACCGTGAATCGGAATCTATGATTAGTGCACCGTGACGCGGTTTCGCGAGACTCGCACCAAGTGTTTGAGATATTTCTCTGTACGAATTATTTAAAAGTTTTTTTATTAAAGCAAGGTTAAGAGAGTCAGTCTTTTTTTTTACTGTGCTTGCCCGGTTCATCAGCACCTGTCGTTTCTCCATCCAAGCACCCGTTCCTGCGTGCGATTCTGAAAATTCTAGACGGCGAAACTTACCTGTGAGAATATCCCAGACTGAACCTTCTCAGTTGTCTTATAGCCAATTTAAAATCAGAAGTGGAATTCGCGGGTCTTGTGTGTAGCGATCCGACTGAAAACAAAGGACCGATCAAGATTGGAGAAGCTCACAGAAGAGGAGCTCAGAAGAGAGGCTCCCAATAGAAGGGACGAAGGAGGAGTTGATCCAGGCGATAGTGCAACATCTGGAGAAACATCTCCAGGAAAGGAGATGTTCCCTGGTGAAGGAACCGCCAAGCCGTGGAAAGGAAGCCAAGGGGAGGTAATCCTTTTAACGGCGTCGGACATGCTCCAGCTAATGAATAAATTTTTTGATTATATACACGTGCAACAGCAGCAGGTTCTCGACCAACTAGCTCGCCAGTAAGAAGCGTTTTTACGGCAGGTAATCAGTACAACGGGCGGACGACAAGAGTCGTCGGGCAATAGCGGATCCGACGAGCTCGAGGACCGCCGGGCGAAGATGAAGGGCATCAGCAAGCTGGAGCACGAAGAGAGACTGTCTCCTGTGAGTTAGTCTGGATTCAGTAACGAACACTGGGATCTCTCGGTGAACGATGACACAGGACGCCAGAGCGCGACCGGAGGAAGAGCGATTAAGTGGATAGCCACCCAGATATCAGAATTCATGGGGCTAAAGACAGAATCGGTCAGGGTGTGAATCCAGAGAGTGGATAAAGTGGCTCGAGTACATGGAGCTACTGACGGGTTGTACTGTTAGCGGCCTCGAACAAACTTACCAAAGACGCCCGAAAGTGGTACGACACCCAGATGGGGGCAGTTTTGGAATCGTGGTCAGATCTCAAACAGGCCGTGATGAAAATGTTCGACATTAAAATTCCGTATTACGCTTCAATCGAAGCAAGAAAATAGAATCCAACAAAAGGAAACATTCCACCAATATGTGCTGGAGAAGCTAGCGCTCATGTACAGGGTGCTTCTGCAACATACAGATCAGTAAGTTGGGTTGCCTATCTGACGATCGGCAGGGGCATGTTTTACCGACCTCGCATAATCGAAAATTAATAAAATCAGGGGATCGATTACGTAATTTTTTCTTTGTGAAAAGTGAAAAAATTACATGATTGATACCTTAAATGCAAATCCGGTAATGAATGAGAAAACTGAAATCGGCTTTTAACATACAGTATTTTATATTAAAAATTACTATAGTATGTAGTAACTATGGACTATTAAGAACATTTCAAGTTAAAATGCTGTGTAAAACTGTAAAAATTGACGTAATTTACATAAAAATTACATTAATTACGTTAATTTTTACAGTTTTACGTAGCATTTTAACTTGGAATGTTCTTAGTGCTTAGCTGCTGGCTTCGCTTTGGAGCTGACTCTGAGGCTACTTGCCCGGCTGGATTCAGGATCGGAACAGGTGTCGAGTCGGCGGTCGGTCGGGCTTATATACCCGGGAGCCTTCCCCCTCTCTCGAACGCTACGAGAGAGAGGGGGTTCCCAATGGCGTGCGCGATGATGGTTTTACGCGATGGGGCGCTCATAGACGCCGAGTCTCAATAATTGGAGGCGGGTGTTCGGTCCCCGAGACCGTTAGTAACGGCGTACCGTTACAAAGGAAGAGAAAGTTATAGTCTACATCGATGACATTATGATTGCGTCCGTAACGATCGAAAAAAACCTGCAAACGTTAAAAAAAATTTTGGCGATACTCAAGCATTATAGTTTTGAATTGAATTACGAGAAAAGTCAATTCCTCAAGAAATCGGTGGAATACCTAGGATACATAGTCTCAGAACAGGGAATAACTCTGAGCAAACGGTACACTAAAGCGGTACGAGACTTCCCCTGTCCGCGGAATATTCACGATCTACAAAGGTTTCTAGGATTGACAAGTTACTTCCGAAAGTTTATTCAAGATTACGCGAAGGCTCTACATCATTTAACCAAGAAAACGGTTAAGTTCGATTTCGACGACAATTGCATTTAATCGATTAAAGGAGATCCTTACTACTTATCCCGATCTATGGATTTATAATCTAACAGCCGAAACGGAATTACATACGGATGCGAGTGTGCAGGAAATCGCGGCGATTCTATTACAAAAGCAAAAAAACGGGCAATTGGCGCCGGTAGCTTATTACAGCCAGCTAACGAATAACGCGGATAAAATTACCATTCTTTCGAGCTAAAGATGCTGGCCATTGTTCGCGCAATTGAGAGGTTCCACGTATATTTATACGGCGTCGATTTTTCGGTGGTAACCGATTGCAATGCATTAGTGCATGCGATGAACAAAGCTAACATTAATCCGTGAATCGCGCGGTGGACTCTCGCATTGCAAAATTATAAATTCAGAGTAATTGATCGTTCGGCACGGAAAATGACTCATGTAGATACTCTAAGTCGACAGATTGGTTTTTGTTCACGAGCTTGCGTTAGAACGAGATATAAAGTTCCGTCAACTACAAGACAAAAAGTTACAGGAGATTGTGAATAAACTTGAATATGAAGACAATGAAAAATTTACGTTAATCGATGGGTTAATATACTGGAAAGAAATAGATAGACCGCAATTTGTAGTCCCGGAGACCATGGTCAATTATTTAATACAAATTCATCATGATGACTTGGTCCAGAGAAAACATATAAAAGTTTTTACAAGTCATATTGGTTTCCCAGTATGAGGAAAAAATACGCGAATATATAGACAATTGTATATATATATTGTCTGCGTCACCGGTAACACGTCGCCACACTCGGGTGAAGGACAGATCGAACAAATAAGGTTGCCAACCGGCCCTTTTGAAATTCTACATATTAATCACCTAGGCCCGCTACCGATTTCAACAAAAGGTAGCACGTCTTTGTTATTGTCGACGCGTTTACAAGACATACCTGGTTATTTGCCTCGAAATCAACGACTACAAAGGAAGTCCGAGATAACCTTATTTTGCTATTCAATATGTTTGGAAACCCAAAAGAAATAATAACCGACCGCGGTACTGCTTTCACGTCAAGTAAGTTTGAAAGCTTAACTGATAAACATGGTATTTACTATCGAAAGGTTGCAGTAGCTGTACCTTGGGCTAATAGTTTAACCGAGAGGGCAAATAGATTTATCATAAACAAATTCAAACGAATTGTTGTTGACCCGAAAAAGTGGGAGGATTCGTTAGGAACAATTCAGTACGTGATCAATAATACTTATAATTCGGTTATTAAATCTATTCCATCTAAATTATTACTAGGGTATGGCCAACGCAATCATTCAGATAGTAAACTTGCAGAATACGTAAATGACCTAACAAAAATAGACAATTACCTAGAAAACGACCGACTTAAACAACGCAAAATAAGTCAGGAGGCAACACAAAAAGATTCGCGAATATAACAAAATATATTTCAACTAAAGTCATAAAAAACCCACGGCATATAACGTCGGGGATTAATATTATGCTCCGAGATACGCAAGGCAAACCTGGTGAAGGAAACTCAAAGCTAATTATGAAGACCCGTATATACAAAAAGCTATGAAATAATCGTTATGTAAAAAGAGATATAACCGGCTTCAATATCACAGCTAAGTCGTTAAATACGATAGTTTTGTCCCATAAAATCAAACCATGAGTCAAGCCACGGCCATCTGTATTTCCAGGCCGTGGCACCCCCGCCTCCCTGACGGTGCGCCACCTTGTGATAGGGGGGCTCACCCCGAAAGTGCCCCTGATGTGGTCGTCAGGTCTTAGGACTCAAGACCCCCAGGCGATCCGGAGGGGTGCTAAGAACGCACCAAAGAGAAGAAGCATGATGGAAGTCACACCAATTGTGAAGACCTCCGTAGTTTCGAAGGCTACGGACCAGCGGAGGGGGGTATCGTCCCTGTCCCCCCTCTTCGTCGTCATCCTGCAAAGGGCCACCCGGGGTATTGACGGTGAGCTCCCGGGGGCATGGGTTATCGCCAATAAGGCGAAGAACCCTATAGTTCTCATTGATATGGCCTTGAGGGCCATATTATACCTCAAGGAATATTTGAGAGGGGCAGAGACCACGATCCGAAAGAGATGGAGGAAATTCTGTGAGCTTGACCCGCGAGTGTGCCCTTGGTCTTGTGAGGGCTAGCGAGGATATCCTGGAGGCGGTCATATACCTCACAGAATTTCTAAGGAAAGGCCTTAGTGGATGGCGCTTTTGTGAGGATCCCTCATTACACAGTGGCACTGTGGGACCCCCTCAAGGGATGCCTCCACACAAACGGAGGCAAAGCAGTGAATACCCCCACTGGTGTGGGAGCGTTCGCGGAAGTAGAGGAGGCGCTGCGGCGCCTGATCAGAGAGGAGGTGGGGCTCATCCTTGCTGAAAGGCTGAATGGGTCCACGCGTCCCCTTTCTCTAAAAGAGAACACGACCATCGTGTCGAAAACGGGGTCATCACCGAGTGGCTCCGTTCCTACAGAGATGGAGGGCCTCCCTCTGGGGAGGTTTGTCTCTCCCCTCTTCCTTCTCCTCCTTGAGGAGGAAGAAGAAGAGAGAGGATCCCTTTCCGCGGGACTCCCGCCCTCCTTTGGGGAGTGGAAGTTCCCCCGGAAAGATTCGTCCCTCTCTGGATGGGGGGGACCCATCTTCCTCTTCGGAGAGGATGGATACCTCAGTGATGCCACGCCAGGTACGCGGCTCCCGGCTCCATATGACGCACACACAAGCGCGAGCCCTATAGGTGTGAGCTCGGCGCCTCGGCTAACTTCGGAGAGTAGAGAAGGAGAGAAATATGTTTTCTGTCCTCTTCTCACTTTCTACTGAGTTCGCGAGGCAACGCGGCATCACACGACGTAGCTCACGGCTTGCTTTGAGTCTTATGTCTTATATGTAGAGCTATTCTCTTATCCTTCACAGCTTATTTATGACAAAATCTTTGCATTATATATATATAAAATATATATATATATATATATGCACATATATTGTTAAAAAAAAGTTATTAAATAAATAAAAAAATAAAAATTCTTTTTATTACTGCGTGTATATATATATATATATATATATATATATATATATTGTGACGTGACGTTTTCTTTCGTCACAAGGGCCGAGAGCCCCGATCGGGGAGGGTTTTCGCGGGGCCTGTGTCCTCGAATAATAGAGAGAGCGCCCTGCGAGATTTACTTTTTTCATGTCGCGCGTTATTTGCGAGTTTGGCAGCAACCTCTAGTCGACAAGTACGCGGGTCCGAGGAGCCTGGTTGTGACGGCGAGCGGAGGCCAGGGACTGCGGAGAGATCACGCCCGGTAAGGACTGTGCATTTTGCTCAATAATTTATAAACCGGCGGAAACATCGGCTGCCGTTAAAAGGTTCAAATCCGCAGGATCGTACCAAGAGCGAAGGACCGGGAAGGAACGGTCAAGGAGATAGCCACTCCCGATATATTGAACATCGGAGCCCCGACTACGGAGCTGGAGGGTCGGACTCAACCATGGGGTCCGGGGAAGCCAACGGCACCGGACCGAGCCGCCCGGAAGCTGCTGACAAGCCTCACCGGGAAGTTGCCTCGCGGGAACCGAGAAATCACAAGATCGATAACTCAAATCGAACGGGCCGCGATAAGAGGCGGCCGTGATTGGAAAACCTTCCCCGATCGGGCCTCTCGGCCCTTGTGACGGACGAAAGAAAACGTCACGTCACAATATATATATATATACACGCAGTAATAAAAAGAATTTTTATTTTTTTATTTATTTTTTATTTATTTATTAACTTTTTTTTAACAATATATGTGTATATATATATATATTATATATATATAATGCAAAGATTTTGTCATAAATAAGCTATGAAAGATAAGAGAAAAGCTATACATATAAGACCTAAGGGCCACGATAGCGCCGCAGGTGGCCTAATTGCGTACGATGTCGCCGGCGTGTCTCCCGCAGGCCTCACGCTCGTCACTGTTCGGCGAGCGATCGAGGACGACAGGCCTATCGACCCGACTAGTGAATATCATCCTGAGCGAGACCGGACGACAACAAGGAGGAAGGATTGTAAGGCCGCCAAACCGGTAACTCGTGCGATTCGGACGAACGCGCCCTGTTATAATTGTAGTAATTCTAGTTGTCGCGATTCACGGGGAAATTATATTCCGCCGTCGCGTATTGGTTGCCGTGTCGTTTTTGAGATTTGCGAGAGCCGCATTTCGTCCGAGTCGTAAAAAGGGCATAACGTCTCTCTCAATAATCGCCGCCGATAGTCGTTATTGTATTACCGTATCCCGTATCGTTTAGTTGTCGAAATTTGTTGCCGCGTGTTAATTTGTATCCGTCAAGAAGCGAGCTCGTATACCGCGTGTCGCGTGCGACTTCGCGTTCCGTGCCATTTATGGTGGCGACTCGCGATCCGGGAACAATTATTGTAACGTCAATTAGTCGAATATAATTCTGTGTACACGGATGTCGAACTTGCGTATTCCGCTTGTTGGAAAAACCTCATACGCCGTATAAAACATGCAACAAGTACCGTGGTGATCGATGGCGGAGATCGATGCGTGCCGATCGTGCATGTTTGCGTATATTTCCGAAGTTCTAGCGTAAATCGATTAGAGCGATCAGCGGGCGATTCGTGGCCGGGATCTGTCACCTATAATTGAATAATATATTTCTACGATTGCCACGACCTTAACAAGCCGCGAGCGATCTACGAAAAAGTTTGGATTCCTATGAGATCACGCGTAATTCAATATCCCTCGGCCGCGACATCGCGTCGAGCGTGCGACGTATATGTCTAGTTGTCGCATTTAGGATAACTCGTTCGGAGAGGCTTTCTCGCTCCACACCGAAAGTTCTTTTCTGTACTATCTTTACCTCTCGACTGTTTGTCAAATATATTTATTTTTCTAATTAATAATTGTGTCTGTTTTCCGGGAGATTTTCACCCGCCAAATATCGATTCTCGATCCCGTTCAGCTTTTGACGCACCTCCCTCTCCACCGCTTGAGTATTAGCTAGCCGCGTTAGTTGCCGTCGCGATCGTAATTGTTTTGCGATTTTGAGTGGATCAGGCGAATCTTGTATTAATTGGAGACGGCGCGAATTTTCGCGCCTGGCGCCCAAACTGTATTGTTCCGATATAATAAATTGACGATCAATTAAGCGATCGCGCCGAAGGTGTGCCGTAGGTCAGTCCACCGGCCCAAAATTCGTATGAAGGAGCGTACGCGGGTTTTTTTAACCAAGAATTAAAGTCACGGTCACAATATATATATATATTGTTATTAAAAAAAAATAAAGTTAATAAATAAATAAAAAAATAAAACATTCTTTTGATTGCTGCGTGTATATACATATATATATATATATATATATATATATATATATATATATATATATATATTCACTAATAACTTTTCGAGTTATAAGACTTAAAAGTTTCAGCATTTTGACATAAAATACAAAATATCTTTTATAATATTTGTTTTTTGATAATCTTACCCTTATATTTTTATGCATAGAATAATAAAAAAAAAAGTATGTAGTTGTATGTTACAAATTGCATACTTTTTTTAAAGATAACGATGCAGTTTCCTTACACCAATTGATTTGTCTCATTATTCTATGCATAAAAGTATTGTAGACATGGTGTCTTTTGCAGACTGGTGTCTATTACAGACATGGTGTCTTTTGCAGACATGGTGTCTATTACAGACATGGTGTCTTTTGCAGACATGGTGTTTTTTGCAGACATGGTGTCTTTTGCAGACATGGTGCCTATTATAAACATTTTTATCTGAAAAAAATAAAAAATCCTACTATTTATTATATTTATTATATTATATGTATAAACAACAATGTCTGTTATTCATATAATATTATAAATATAATAAAATATAATATAATATAATAATAAAGAAAATAAATTCACTATCTTTTGTATATTATTATATATCGTTGCATGATGAGGGATCAGCAATATCATTAATATCTGCAGCATATAATGTAAGACTGCTTTTCTGATTTTTAGGAAGCTTCTTATATAATTTATTCCACGACATGAGACATAAATGTTTTTCATCAATTTTTATTTGTAGAACAGTTTCTTTTCTCGCTTTTAAAACTGATTTAAAAACACAAATAGCGTTTACAGAAGTAGACGAAAGTTTATTTCGTTTTTTTGTTTTTAAATCTGTTAAAACGGAAAATATTCTTTCTGGATCAGCATTTGAATTTGGAAGACATCTAACAGCATTCAAAAGAGATTTGAGATTGGGATATTTGTCATTATTAATGAAGTATTGGATTTGTAAAATATGTTTCCACATATCATCAAAATTTAATTGTAATAGCTTTTCTTTTTCTGTTAATGTAAAATCTAAATGTAAATTAAGCCATTCTTTTTTTAATCCGTTTTCATCAAAACCGCCAAAAGTTTCAGCTATAAAAGAAATATCATTGAATGATGTTTCTCTATCAATACCCAGGTAGCACATGTTCGTTTTATAAACGTTTTCTAAACATATGCAATATTTTTTTTAACCGTCAAACACCAATAAAAAACGTTTCAACAGAAACATTTTTAAAATCATGGTTTAAGAAACGTATTTTTTACGTTTCTATAAATAGAACAAAAATTAATTTTTTAATTCAAAATTATACATATACACATTATTAAGACTGTACTTATTAAGACGATCCCCAGATAGCACAGAAAATTAAAAGATGACGAAAAGATGTCTTTTTTAATTATCTTTCTGACAAGGCTAAGTGTCTAAAAGAATATCTTTCTACTTACAAAAAAAGTCATTGTTTAAAATATGTGTCTTCTAAAAGTCATAATTAATTTTAGTCGACGAAAAGATGTCTTTTTGATCATCTTTTCGACAAGACAAAAAAGATCTATTTTATAATATACGTGTTCCTTTGTTTGCCGCTACGTGGCGTATTCAGGCTTAAATAACTCGTATTCAAGTTTTCATAACATGTATAACCTAACCTAAAAGAACAGGTACTAAAACTATAATTTAAATTATGTCTTTTTTGTCAATTTGACTTTTGACATAATCTCAACAAGAGATTCAGAACATGATGAAAATAGATAGATTATATCCATATACATTATTTTATTGAATCTATGAATAAACAAATTTTTTACAAATAAAGAAAAAAAAACCGTATTTTGACAGTTTCTTAAATTTTTTTTTGTTAGAAAATGACGTTTCCCTTAACGTTTTTTAAGTGGACATTTTAACCAATCAGAAACGTTTTCAAAAGCCGGTTCTAAAACGTTTCGCAGAAACATTTGTGAAACGTTTTTGAAACGAATATGTGCTACTTGGGTACTTAATATAGCTGTGTCAGGTTGAAAAACTTTTAATTTTGACAAAAATTTATTATTAATTGGCAATCTTTTACTAATTTCTTCAGCGGCAGTTACATAAAATTGCAAACAATTCTGTCTAACGTTTATAACTGTATCTGTGTGGCCTTCTTTAATTAATTCATTTAGGTATTCTTCGCAATCAAATCCTAAATAAATTTCTTCTAAAGATTTTTGATTTTCTTTTTCATCAAATTTAATATAATTGCATAAACAATCCAAAAGCTTTGGTTTTAAAAAGTTTTTATAAACTGTGGTTAAAAATTGTAATGATTTTGGCTGCAATAAATGTATTCTAGTTTCTACAGCTTGGAAAAATGAATTTAAAAAATTGAAAATATATTTTAAAAACAATATATATAAAAAAGCTTTTGTATCTATATTTTGCATTATAGACAATAAATATGTTCCGATTTTTGTCTTTTCGCTTACGGTATTTTCATTCAGAAATAGCTTGACAGTATTTCAAGACTCAATAAGTCTTTCAACACATGAGTGGTGAGAAAGCCACCGTGTATCAGACAATTTTAAAATTTTTCGGTTTGTTTCTTGAAAACATTCGCTGAATTCTTGATAAATAGCCGAACGTTTCGGACTAGAGTTAATAAAATTTGTAAGTTTTTTAATAAATTCCTTGCAATAATCGGGTACTTTAACACATGCGGCATGTGCAATCAATGCAGCCGAATGGCATGGACATGCAAGTGTTATTAAATTTGTACAAATTTCTTCTAATTTTTTTTTAAACGAAAGATGTTTACTTGTCATTACGGACGCATTGTCGCATGACAAGGCAACAATATTTTGAAAAAGAATATTTAATTTCCACATTTCATATTTAAATGCTTTAAATAATTTCTCTGCGCTACAATCTCTGGCATCAATATTTATTAATTTTACTAATTGCGAGTGAATGTTTAATGTTTCCTGATCAACAAACCGAACAAAAAACGTCATCTATTTTTCATTAGAAATATCAGACATTTCGTCTATGAAAATTGAAAATTTAGTATTTTGAATGCTGTTAACAACACGATCCGTCTCAACTGGACATATCACATTTGAAATTATGTTAGTACATTTTGTTCGTCCCATACTCATATTTTTTAAAACATTATGATCTTTTCCTATTTCTTGGAAAAGAGTCAGAATTTCATTTGCCGTTTGATACGATATATTTTTATTGGAGATTAATGCAGCAAAGCGAATTTCTGCTATTTTCTTTCGCTCTTCAAATGACAAAAGTGATTCATTCACATTTATATCTTCATTGCATATATTTGTTTCATTTTTTTTACACATTATTTGATGTTTTTCGGATTCTGCGTGACGATAGATCTGACACACTTCACCGGCAATAGACGTATTACAAAACGTGCAAAAAGATGAATTTATGTCATCCGATACTTCGCGTAGCCATGGTTTAAACAATTCGATGTCTAACCATTGAAAACGTTTTTTGGATATTGTTTTATTTAAATTTTTATTATCATTATTCGATAATAATGATGTGTTTTCTTTAATATTATTTTTATGATACGCAGAATCCGCATGTCTTAAAACGTGTGATGTACTAAACGAAAAATTTCTATTGCACACAATACAATGGAAAAGGCTTTCATTTAATGATACTTTACGAATCCAAGATTTAAATCGGTCATCACTAAGCCAAGCTTCTGAACAGTTTCGCTTAGTTCGCTTCTTTTTAATTATATCACACATTTTTACAGAATGTAAAGATTGGTAAAAGCTAAGACTGTAAGAATGAAAGAGATAAAAGTATAAATAAATTGGAGAAATTTACAATCTCGGGATAATTTAAAAATTATGAACAGATATTTAACGCAAGCGCACGTATTACTATTTTACTTGCACTAAATAAAGTGACAAGGCAAAGGATATTACAATTGCGTGATAAAGTAAATGCATCATAAATTTTCTATCGGTAATTCAGTGAATTATTACATTACAAACATCATAGAACAAATATGCCACAAATTTTCAAACGGCAAGATTAGTCAATTATAAGAAATTAAGATGTCAGGATACGTTATCATTACATTATAGCGCAGTCAGGTCAGATGGCGCGCAGTGAATAAAAAGGATAAAATGTAAATACGTTATCAAATTAGAGGACGCACAGATGGCAATAAAGTTTTAAATGGCGGATCTGGAACTGTCACGTAAGTAATACATTAAATTATTTTTCATATTTTTTACGAAAATTTGTATGTGCAGATGCCAGACAATTATAAAAATACATATAAAAATGCAAATACATAAAAATAAATAATAAATATATTTTTTTATAGAAGAAGTTATACAACAATTACAACTAATGTCGTTGGAATCAAAAATGGAGCAGCTGATGCAGCAGTAACAACAGTAACAACAACAGCAACAAGAATTGCATTTGTTGCAAGCGCAGCTGCAGCAGTCCCAGCCACAACAACCGCAGCTCCAAGAATTGGAGCAAGAAAGAAAAGAGCAGCTGAAAGAAGCGGAAAAGGATAAAGAAAGTATGTTCATTATGAAATATTTATTTTTATAATATTTTAATTTATTTATGATTTACTTATATATATGTTTATTTGTTACAGAACGAGGATGTGGGCGCGGAAAATCTCGCGCCCGTTGGTACGTATAACGGGGACAAATCCCAATTAGGAAATTTAATGCGAGGGACAGCCGAGGCGGTCGAGGAAGGGGCCGAGAAAGCGCCCGAGGCAGTCGGGGTGGGCCGAGGAGCCGCCCCATTATTAATAACTATTATTTTTAGTACAAAAAAAATTATAATATAATATGTAGCCAAATAAAAATAATAATAAAACTTATACCGATCAGATTTACGATTAAGATTATTTCACTGTTTTTTAGAAAACCATTGGCGATTAGTAATATTTCTATTTTTATTTAAAAAATATAATATTTACAGGTAAAAGTAAAAATAAATTTAAAAATATTATGTCGTCAAATTAATTACATAAGAATACTCACACATACATGACAAGCGTATCATGTCCGTAATAGACACCATGTCTGCAAAAGACACACCCCGTAAATAAAAATATATAAATGTAAAATATATGTGTAAAAATAAAATGTGGTACAATATGGTTCCAGGCGAAGATCCACATTATAAAAACCTAACACGCCAATAGTGGAACCTCATAGGTGGTGTGGAAGTCCTCCTCGATGGTGTGCCACCTTGACGTGGTGGGGAGGCTCTGTTCCGAAGCCCCGGGAAACCGGAGTGGAGGAATAGCTAAGAGCGCACTTTTAGCCGGATTTCCTTTTGCCGGACCCCGGCTCGGGCAAGATGCATAACACCGGCATGCATACCTGGGTGTCGGACGCGTACGAATCGGTCCCTGCTACAGGCGCGACGGTCGCGGCGGAAATAATGGTGAACGCCACATAGTACGCCGGGGGCGAAAGCCCTTAAGCCGGAACGTGGCTGGGCGGGGGTTGAGGAGTAAAGAAGACACTACGCGAGGGCCTTAGCGTGCCCGCCTGAAGAGCGTCCTCCCTTCCGAAGGAGTCCTCTTCAAAAGAGCCGATTGGATGGAGAGGCACCCGATGCTGATCGGGCTCCCCGGATGCCGATCCTGAAGTGAGGCTTACGCGTCGCAAATCCAAACAAGACGAGAAGCGAGTGATTCGGGGCACGGCTTCTTGAGGGGAGGCGGACCTACGGGTGCCGACGAGCCTCCTGGGACGGTCGTTGCTTCCGGGCCATCTCGGTGTCGAGGAATCCGCCGGCTCTTCGGGGGCGACAGGTTTCGCCGGCATCGCTTTGGTCGTCGTAGATAGTCACCCTACGATGCAGGATTCGGGTAGGACTTCGACCTGTTGGCTTGACAGCAGGGCGAGGCATCAGGGGGTCGCTCCTCCCTGATTCGGGTTCTGGTGGTGGGTGATGGAGGGATTTTCGGCTGGATTTGAGTCTCAAAGTCACGCAACAGGGGTCCTCTTTCCCCTGTATAGGAATCTCGAAAGATGGATCGGTTAGCAGGACACCCGATGTAGGTTGAAGGACCGCAGTCCCGATGCTATACACGGTACGCACAGGGGTCCGCCTTTCCCCTCGTATAAAAACGCAGAGACGGGGACACGGGTTAGGAAGCCCGATGTGGGTTAAAGGACATTACCGTCCCGATGCTACACACGGTTTGAACAGGGGTGCGCCTACCCTCTGTATAAAATACGGAGGCGTTCGGGGCAGGATGTTCATCGACAATGCGATAACATCTTGTGAAATGGCTGGTGTCTGACCGAGGGGAACCGATTCGCACTGAATTGGGGCGTCGTTGCACAGAAAACCCTTCCGAGCCAACTGCCGTTAGGGCTAGTACGTGTCTCAACTTCTTCCCTGGGAACTCGTCCAAGAGCTCTGCTGGATCGGGGACTGGAAGTGGGAACCTGTTAGTAGTAGAACCCAGGAGGGGTTCTGCGAAACCAGGGCCCCGTGAAAGGTCCTCGTCAAGGCGGGAACCCATGAAAATGCAGCCGGACCGCCAATACAGGAGTCCGCCTAGTGGTAATTCGTCTCGCCCACTATAAAAACCGAAAGATGCATGCGAATGGCTACCTTCCGAGGGTGGACACCGGAGGCAAGGGTGCGAGCTAGGGGTATCACCCGGGGGATATCAAAAGAGGTGGCTGGCCCGGGCGAGTTTAGAGCCAAAGGGGATGTCGCCCCGGTCCGGTCAAACGGCACGGCCTGAGCCCACCGTGTACGCAACCGGACCACTATGGGGCCATCTATCGATCTCCTGTTTCACAGGGGGTGCACCTCCTCGTTGTGCGCCACCTTGCCGTGGTGAGGAGGCTTAACTCTGAAACCTCATGGAACACCCACACGGCTTCAACGAGTTGTTGGGTGAACCTCCGGGGTGGAAGGGGAACTAAGAGCGCACAGTACCCTTTATAAGGGTATAAGGGGAGACCCAGCGACTCCCTTAGGGATGACGCCCACCCTTCAGGGTGGTTTAAAGTGTCATCCCAATCGCTGGTAGGGGTTGGCAGCCCCGACTTCAATTGCCCGGTGGCGCGGCACCGTTGGGGGAGGATTACTCCCCGCCCGCGATACGGCTAGGTGCTCCCGGCCCCGTGAGGGTGCTGCGTGTGTGGGACGCCGCGCAGCGTCCCTCCGGTGGGACGTGGGTGCCGGCTTCGGCCGGTGTCCCACAGTGGGGGAGGCTTTTCCCTCGTGGACAAGCGGCTCAGGGGTGGTTTACCCTTGAGTGCGCGGCCGCGAGGGGGAGCCGTGCGGGTCAATGGTGTCCCGGAACTCCCGGGCCCATCGGGCCGGACGTGCTGGACGGGCCGGTATGGTTCCGGAACTCGCGGATCTACCGGGCTGGGCCGTTCCGGGCCGCTTGGACTTATTCCGAGGTCGGGGCTGGGACGGCGGAGGGGTCGACGCGGGTCGTGGACGGGCACAGCCCAGCGACTCCGAGTCGGTCCAGCTGCCAGGGCCGTTTGGACTTATTCCAAGGTCTGGGCCTGGCAACGGTTGTTAGGTAGCGCCGTCGGCGGTGCATCGCGACCGTTTGCCCTTCCAAAACGGTGCACCGTCGGTGCCCCCTCCGAGGACTTTGGCCTCGGAGGGAGCGATAACACGGTACGCTGGCTGCCATGAAGGGCAAGACTGGGCCGGGGAGCGGCGACCCAGTCCCAACCGTCCATGGGGCCCCCCGGTTGCACTATGCGGGGGCACCACCTGCTGCGGTACCTGCGAGGTCAGAGGCGCAGGACCCCTGAAAGCCCATGGAGGCGTAAAAACCTCCATGGGTTAGTAAGGAGCTGGGGACCAATGCCGGGGATGCTCATCCCCCGGCCCGTGTCGTATGCCATCCCCCCCCGAAGAAACTTGGGGCCCCGTCGTGGAGTGTTGCCGGTCATGTTTCGGGACACTCTGCGGTGAGGGTACACCATGGGTGGCGGAGCCGCAGCGGGGCGTGGGATTAATTCAGAAATGGATTTTGATTACGTTTCTAAATTGTCGGTGGCGGTAGAGGACGAGAAAACTCGTCTCTCTGAGGAGTTGAGGGGAGCTGTTGACCTCGACGGGGAGGTCCTTGTCAAAAGGACCCAAGGTCACTGGTGTGGTGACGCGATCTTGCGTCTGAGATCCCTCGCGGAAGGTCATAGTGAGAGGGGCGAGGTGTCACTTGCGGTGTCTCTGGACATCGCAAATGCATTCAACACTCTGCCCTGGGAGCGTATTCGGGAGGCCCTGAGAGATTTTGAAGTCCCCGAGTACCTCCAGAGGATGGTCGGGGATTACCTCCGAGGCCCATATCTCCTTGCCCCGGGGCGGGACGGTCCAATGCAGGTCAGGCCTGTCATTAGGGGTGTTCCGCAGGGGTCAGTACTGGGCCCCCTGCTATGGAACATCGCCTACGACAGGGTCCTCACCTGCTGGCTTCCCCTAGGCTGCGACCTGGTGTGCTACGCGGATGACATCTTGGTCGTGGCTGGGGGGGCCAATTGGATAGAGGTGCGCAACATGGCGAGGCTGGCGGTGACAGAGGTAGTGCGCCGAATAGAGGCGGTCGGACTGAAGGTCGCGCTCCAAAAAACCGAAGCCGTGTTTATGCACGACGGCTCTCATGGGGCGCCACCGGAAACCCGACTGCCTCTGGGAAGAGACACCCTGGTATCTGTGGGGCCGAGTTTTAAATATCTTGGCCTCCAGATAGACGGCACTTGGAGGTTCAGGGAGCACTTTGCTCTCCTGACCCCCAAAGTGGCCAAGGCCTCCGCGGCGTTGGGCAATCTCCTGCCCAACCTCGGAGGGCCTGGAGGCATCGTCAGACGCCTCTGATGCGAGACGGTCCAGGCCATGACCCTGTATGGGGCCCCGGTCTGGGCCGAGAGGGTCATGGGAGATCGCGTATTGCGCGAAACACTTAGAAGAATTCAGCGTCCCATGGTCCTACGGGCGGTGCGGGCATACCGCACCGTCTCGCACAGGGCGGACACAATCCTGGCCGGCCTGCCCCCATGGGAGCTGGTGGCACGTTCCCACGCCGAAGTATATCGGCGGGTGCGCCAGCTCTAGGAGGCAGGAAACAACATCCCCATTACGGCCGAGATCAAGTAACATTTAAGGTGCCAGACCCGACGGCTCCTTCTGGTGAGGTGGAGAAGGTGGCCACCTCACCGTCGAAGAGACCCATGTGGGTCAAAGGACCGTCGAGGCCATAGCTCCCCGTTTATCGGAATGGTTGACGGGGAGCCAGGGTATCTCTTTCAGAATGACGCAGGTCCTCACCGGACACGGCTGCTTCGATGAGTACCTGCACAGGATTGGAAAAGAGAGCGCCACTTCTTGCCACCACTGCGAGGATGGGAGGGACACGGCGCAGCACACGTTGGACAATTGTTTGGCGTGGGCAAATGAGCGCCGTGCCTTCACCGCAGTCATCGATTTTGACCTCTCTCCCAGGGCGGTAGTCACTGCAATACTGGAAAGGGAGGTCAAATGGAGGGCGGTGGTCTCCTTCTGCGAGACGGTTATGTCGCGGAAAGAGGATGCCGAGAGAGAGAGAGAGAGAGAGAGAGGGAGCGGCACGTTGTGCGAAAGCCTCGCCGACGTCGTCGTCTTCCTGCGGGGCAGCCCGGTGTCCACCGGGTTGCCGGCGGGGGGCTATGCCATCCCCGCCACCCCCACCCCTACCATCTCGAAAAAGAAACGGATGACGGCAAGGAGGAGAAACGTAGCCCGGTGAAAAATTCACCGGGGTGCGAGTGCGTTCCTTCCCCCCCTCTTACCACCTGCTGTCATCCGTTCAGGCGAAGGATGGACGTCCCTTCATGGATAGAGGGGCCGTATGACCTCGTCTCCCCTTGGTAAGGAGATAGGGAGAGTCCCGGGACCTAGACTCGGGACTGGGGGGACCGGAGATCTTAATCTCTTAAAAAAATAACGTTTAATGACCAAAAGTTGTTCCGGATCGCCGACCGTCGGATGATGCAATCAGCTGATTGCTACACGCGATGTGTGTATGTCTGAGTGTGCTCGTAAAAGAAAGGGACAGAGTGAGTGAGAGAAAGAGAGAAATAACCATCTCCGCGACGGCGACGCTCCTTCGATTGTCATCGACATTGTCGTCGACTTCAGACCGATCGATATATTGATTTTCCGGCTCAGCTGAGAGATACATCGCGTGTAGCAATCAGCTGATCGCAGCGTCCGACGTTATTTTAAGGAACACTTATTTCTGACGTAATTATATGACATTTTCTTCTTTATCAAAATTTTATTTAAAGCATAATTTTATGTTATAAGATAAAATGTTAGCGACTCATGCGGCGGTAATCACTCGTCGGACGGTCAGCTACGCCCGCGCTCGCGGTGCGCCGCGCCACTCCTGCCTGCCTTCTATACTCGACGTGTGATTTGCTAACTATTTTTGCTTATAACTCAAAAACTACGCTTCAAATCAAATTTTGGTAAAGGAAAAATTGTCTTAAAATTGCGCCAAGAATACGTCATTTTACGGACGGAAGGTTGTTCTGGGACACTCTGTATATATATATATATATATATGTATATACACACAGCAATCAGAAGAATGTTTTATTTTTTATTTATTTATTAACTATTTTTTTTAATAACAATATATATATACACGCAGTAATAAAAAGAATTTTTTTTTTATTTATTTTTTATTTATTTATTAACTTTTTTTAACAGTATTTGTGTATATATATATTTTATACATATATAATAAAAAGATTTTGTCATAAATAAGCTGTGAAGGATAAGAGAAAAGCTATACATATAAGACATAAGACTCAAAGCGAGCCGTGAGCTACGTCGTGTGATGCTGCGTTGCCTCGCGAACTCGGTAGAAAGTGAGAAGAGGACAGAAAACATATATCTCTCCTTCTCTATTCTCCGAAGTTAGTCGAGGCGCCGAGCTCACACCTACAGGGTGCCCCCAACGGGCACCAGAGGAGTAGTTTCATCCCTCTCCCTCAGGGAGAGGGAATGATAGCGAGGACGGCACTAAGCCGTCAAACCGATGTCCTTCCCTGTTTCCCCTTCCTCTTCCCCGTCCTTCTTTCCCTGTGGTGACATCACAGATTAATAGACAGATAGCCAAAGGCCTGGATGAAGACGAGATCAGCATTTCTCACTGATTTCAGCGCCATACCGTAATAGTGGCCAATGCAGTAACTACTAATACGTTCCTAGGATAAAGTAAACGAATGAGTAAACAGATACCAAACTATTTTAATGTTAGCCATTTAGTATCTTATTATCGGTAATAGAAAATTGAACATTTTACAATAAAAAAAGTTAAAAAAAACAATATAATATATTATAATATATGTATATATTGTGTATTGTATTATAAAAAAGATATTCGGGTTTTTAACGAAAAAAATAACTTACGAATTTTTTTTATATATTTAATAAATATTATGTATTACATATTGTATCATTTTTTACATATTATTATATATTTTTACATATTATTATTATATATACATTTATATTAATTTTGTTTTAGGAGATTAAATATTAAAAACTGCAATGATATTAATATATAAAAATGATATATGTATAAACAATAAATTATATTATGCATATAAACTATTGTATATGGATATGTTTAACATATTGTATAATCTTTTCATATATATAATAATTTTTAAATTTTCTAAGATTGAATATTATATATAATTGTAGATCTTTAACTATATATTATTTTTTTTTTATTTTTCTAATATATTTTTTTATAATTTTTTTCTGTATTTTAATATAAATAAATATTAATTTATATACACGTAGAATCATCTTTATCATTATAAATCATTGATTTATTACAGTGGTATATATATATATATATGTGTGCGTGCGTGCGTGCGTGCCTGTGTGTGTGTGTATTTTTGAAGTTTATAAGAATGTTTAGTAAAATATAGGATTACACATAATTAATTCTTTTACATAATAAATTTAATTAAAATTATCTAATTGTGTCATGTGTTTCATATGTTATTTCAATCGCATAAATCTCAATAATTTATTAAAATTACTTTTAAAAAGCTTAAATAAAGAATAAAAAGCTTTTATTTTCATTTATATATTGTTACGTCCCGGCAAAATTTTTCTCATTTACTTTTAAGAAACACTAAACTTATAATATAAAGCCAAACGACAAGTTACCGACTACATTTTAGCCGATAAGTTATTCACTAAGACAAGTTACCCATTATAACCGTTACCAACTCTAGCCGACAGTACAAAACGTTAATCATAAAATAGCTGCTCTCCCACCATCATAAGACTCTCCCGCTACTCCGAACCCTTAGATAACTTCCTACGCGTCTACCCCACTTTTCAACCCTGACCCGCACAAACCGAGGGACCTCAAAACAGTCCCAAAAATCGACACATCAATTCGAGACTCTGAGCGATGCACTTCTCTCTCTAGAAGTGCTCCTCATCCTAGAAATTCTATTTACGCGATTCCATTTCCAAGTCAATACTTTCTCGCTTTCCATATCCACATTCGTTTCCATCTCAGTACGCGATCCTATTCCATACAGTTCCATTTCAACGTCATTCTACCTCACGCGAGCGCCTGTTATATCGTTACTTCATTATACTACGTCCGTACCCTGCGTCAGTTCTCCGCGCCGATAGCTCTCCGATTCATATTCACGCGTCACCACTGTAACCATCCAATGTAAGTTTAGTCAAAATATACAAGTAGTGTTATAGTGGGGATTCTAAGCCATGGGGCGCTGAGGGGGGTGCGGGGGCGGGGGTATCTGGGAGGCGCGAGGGGTCTGATGTTAGGGAAAGGGGGGTGGGGGGGGGGAAGGGTCCTACACACGTTCGAAAGTAGATGTTTATCTTTGCGGTTGATTTTATAGCCGGGGGCATTTTAGAAGTCATAAAATTGTTTTTTTTTCTAGTTTTATGATCATTTTATGGTCATTATATATCATTAGGATTTTAAGCGCCGACGTTCGGCAGCTTTGTACCCTCGCGGAAAATCTCCCATAAAACTGGAGCAAAACATCTTCCGAAATTTTTAGGGAAAGAACTGCAACTGCAAGGTGTTTATCTTTGTGGTTGATTTATAGCCGGGAGACATTTTAGAAACCATAAAACTGTTTTTTTCTTTTTTTCTAATTTTTATGATCATTTTATGACCATTAGAATATTATGGAAAAAGAGATTTTAAGCGCCGGCGTTCGGCAGCTTTGCACCCTCGCGGAAAATCTCCCATAAAACTGGAGCGAAACATCTTCCATAATTTTTAAGGAAAGAATGCAACGCACCAGCGCCAACATTCGGCTGCTCGAATTTGAGAATCTGTCTCCGCGTTAAAACGTATTCAACAGTCGTCGAGTGTCTTTCGATTTAGTGCTAAAATGGATATAGAAGATGTGATTGTCATCGAAGACAATGAAGACAATGAAGATGTGGTTATTATCGACGACAGCGATGAAGAAGTGGAAATAGTAAATGACTCTGATTATGAGAGTGATCCGGAAGACTATTTGAATGAACAAGTAGTGCCGTTAGTGCGTGAAGATTTACGAATTATAACTGAACGGCAGGAAATGTGTAACATCATATTTTATTACGAAGTAAAAAAGTATGACAACGACGAGGAAAATAGTGAAAAATTTTGTTCGGGATGTTTCATCGAAGTTCAAGATTTATATACACAAGGTAAAATTGTGTATAAACATGAAACAGGACAATATATTTATCACGGTTGGAACTCGTGTAATAATTGTGGACACTCACTGTGCCAAGTAATAGCTAATGTAGTGTGTGCCGTTTTTGTGCGCAGCAATAAACTTTTGTAGACATTTGCTAGGATTAAGTGCTGTGAAAAATGGTGACCGAAAAACTATTGAATGCGGTGGTGGAGTTTCAACGAAATCGCGAACTTGACATAAAAAATTCCTCAACAGTGATCTTTAAACTACAAAGTTATATATGGACGAATGAAAACAACAGACTAAGGGGAAAGCCTTGCGAGAATTGCTGTTTACCAGGCGGAAATCGGCAAGCATGTCTTGAGCAGTTACAAGAAATCCATCGGGAAATCCGTCAACATATCGATAACATGTTGTATCTACAACATGTTATCGACAATGATCCAGATTCTGATACTGATTCTGATCAGTAATTGTAAGTAATCCTTGATGTGTAAGTATTCTTTTTCAAATTATAAAAATATTAATAAATTTTTTTTTTCTGTTATGCAGGAGCCCTACCTGGATGCCACCACGACCGCCCGGTCATCCCCTCCAGCGCCTCGCAGCAGCAGTCGCCGTCGTGCCGTACCGCTCGACCATCGGCGTGCAATCTCTTATATATATTTTTTTTTTATATCTTTTTCTTTTTATTTTTATTTTTAAATTCACACATACACACACACACACACACACACACACACACACACACGCACACACATTTTTGTAAATAAACACACACTTTTTTAAATAAAAAAAAAAAAATTATGTTAAACACATATAATTGCTTGCTTGCGCTTCCTTCATCTATCCCATCCTTCTTCCTTCATATACTAGATATAATTAGATATAATAACTTAATATTTAATATAAAAAAAAAATATAAAAAGAAAAAAAAAATTATAAAAAGAAAAAAAAAAGAAAAAAGAAAAAAATTACTGTTTGCGTTCTCGCTTTCCTTCACTTCGCGCTATCTCTTTCTTTCCTAGCACTTACTCTCTCGCTCTCCTTCGCCTCGCGCTATCTCTTTCTTTCCTAGCGTTTATTCTCTCGCTCTCCTTCGCCTCACTCTCTCACGATCTTTAAACCTTACGTTATTTCTAATGTAGCGCTATCTCTTTCTTTCCTATCGCTCTCCTTCGCCTCGCACTAACTTTTAGATGTTGGCTCTCTCTCTCTTTCACGGTCCCTTCGCTGGAGCAGGCATAAAGTTTAGAATAGAAATTTTTGGTTGACACTGCAACGAACAGGTCGGGCCGTTTTTAAAGGTGCAAAAACGCATGATTGATTTATAGCCGGGGGACTCCATAAAATTCACGTTAACTTTTATTTTTTTTATTAGTTGTAAAGAGTAGGCATTCGTACTAGCTCTTATGCCATGCTCACCCCCTACCCTTTTTACCGAGACGTTACCTAGCTCTCGCTGGAGCTGGCATAAAGTATCTGACTATTGACGAGTGAGCGTATTTTGTTAAAACAAAGAAAATGTCGCAAATTATTGCGTTCATGCATGCGATGTTTGAGACGGGATTCCGTCACCTACGGCTTCCGGAATGGATCGACCATCGCCGGTACCATCGCCGCCGCTCACTTCGAAGAGCGCGAAATCTGGCCCGCGCCCTATTCCAGGCGCTACTGGAGGTCCTGTTTAGAAATGTAAGTAGTTTTTATTATTATTTTTATACGCTTTTTTTTTATTTATAATATATTTATAATATATTTATAATATATTTATATATTTTTTATAGATTTTCGAAATAGGTGCTGATCCGATCCCTGGATATATAAGCGTAGCGCACATGCAGTATGTGCGCTGCGTGCGGGCCAATCGAAGGGAGGCCGAAGAATGG
The DNA here is from genome assembly GCF_047496725.1 of Anoplolepis gracilipes. NCBI lineage: Eukaryota > Metazoa > Arthropoda > Insecta > Hymenoptera > Formicidae > Anoplolepis > Anoplolepis gracilipes. The sequence continues at coordinate 111,818 of NW_027328675.1, forward strand.
CAGGATTTATGGCATGATCGCTTCCGTGGCCAGGAAATAGTGCACATAGAGAGGGACATATTTGACCTCCGCAGGCTGTTCGGAGAGAGAAGCCCTATTTGTAAGTATCTCTATAATATGGTCAAATTTTAAATATATTTTAAAATACTAATAAAAATGTTCCTTTTTCTGTTTCAGAGATCTCTCCTTCCCCTGATTTTAACTTTATTTTATTTTTATCCACACACACACACACACACACACGCACACGCACACGCACACGCACACGCACACGCACACGCACACGCACACGCACACGCACACGCACACGCACACGCACACGCACACACACACACACACACACGCACACGCACACACACACACACACACACACACACATACACACACACACACCCCGATTTTTTTTGTAAATAAACACTTTTTAAATAAAAAAAAATTATGTTAAAACACATATAATTGCTTGCTTGCGCTTCCTTCATCTATCCCATCCTTCTTCTTTCATATATTAGATATAATTAGATATAATAACTTAATATTTAATATAAAAAATTCTGTTTGCGTTCTCGCTCTCCTTCGCCTCGCGCTATCTCTTTCTTTCCTAGCGTTTACTCTCTCACTCTCCTTCGCCTCGCGCTATCTCTTTCTTTCCTAGCGCTTACTCTCTCGCGGTCCCTAGCTTCGCATCTCCCTTCCCAGCATGACGTCATTCCCCGCAACGAGCTACATATGAGAACTGGGACTGTTTACGGGTGGGAGGAAGCACGGATGGGAAATGCGTGCGAGTAAATTATATCATGATTTAAATTAAAAAAAAAACTTTATTCTTCTCTTTTATATATATATTTTTTTTTTTTATTACATATTGTGACTAAAAACTAAAGCTACCAGTTCGCAATCGACGAGTTGATGTTTATTGAAGGCGTCGCTGGCGCATATTACATTTGACACTTTTTTATTATCCCTTATAGTGGACGCGATATTGGAGAATTGTGTAAACTTAGTATCGACTGTCTCGGTGATTCTAACCAATCGATCAAAGGTTACATCGATGCATTGATCGAGATTAAACATACGGTGTAACGTCGGTTCAATCATCATCATGCGTACGTTTAAAGATTCGAGACTTATAAGTTTAGTATCGTTAATCGTATGAACTCGCACTGTTAGCGGTCCAACGCTTATAAAATTATACGTATCTTTAGAGTCCTTTCGCAGTAAATCGTGAATATTGCGACGTTGCTCGTAGAGTCCCTTCCACGTTTCGAGAGATAATACCAGTTCCTTTCCTTGTTGATCTCCTATGACAATTTCCACGTAACTCGGTGTATCCACGCTGATACCAATTTCAAGGAATTTGAATTCCGTGGTTGTCAATGCGTATCGTCTACTTAGTATACGAATTGCACGACGCTTCAACGAAATGCTGTAGAAAAATAAAATAAAAAAAAAATTAGTTTAAAAACAATTTGTAAAAAATAGAAAGAAGTTAAACAAAAACTTACTTGTCACATTTGTTCTCAAACGATGGAGTTTCATAACGATTCGGTACGTAATTATTCACGCTTCTGCTGGGGCCGCCACTGCTTCTTTCGACGTAGTATATACTTCCAGATTTCAAAAGTGGATCACTTTCACGAACGGTTAACGCAACACTGACCGTATGAAGAATCAAATATACGTGACATCCCGTTTTTCAAAGTAGCGGGAGATTAGTGGTAAATGTGGTGGGAGATTCTAGAATACTTTAGTGCTCTGAAATTTTTAGAAGGGAGAGAGAGACGATACTCGGATAAAAAGAATTCTTAAATGACTTGTGAGGGAGGGAGGGAGAGAGGGAATGAGGAGGGGGAATAAGAAATAAAACATATTAGTGTTTAAATATTTTATTTTTCCAAATCTTGCAATTCTTTCTGGCGTTGCGACCACCAGTTAAATATTTTGAATACATTTTGTAATGCGCAATTCTTAACATGTTTTTCACATCGTATAGTATTTTTAACATCTAGATTATTTAGAGATTCGATATCGTCGTAATCAGCATCCAAGGTCTCAATGATTAAATTTTCTCTCGCATCGTCCCCGAGCATATTAGCAAGCCATTCTCGTTTCTGGCATCCTTTAACGTATACGATACACTGCATTTTATCATCTTCTTCTTCAACTACAGCTGTTGTAATCAATCGTTTCGCCATGCTGTACGCAACGATTCCATCCTCCCATTGTAGTCCATGATGATTCGCCATCAACCATGAAGCTTGACACTTTTCGGATTTTGTAAGGAGATGCCATGGTATAGGACTCCGAAAAATGTAGTGTGCGAGAACAGTTCCTCTTCTCAGCACCGCCACCTCCTTTGCGATGAAATTATTCGAAACCGCAAATCCTTGCAGATCGACAAACGTTGGTACAGACATGATGAGATCTCTTTTTGTCAGTTAAGAAGAATGACAACCATCTCGTAACACTCGGATTTATATCCATTACATCTTTCCCTCTCTCTAAATTATTGTCGCAAACACTTAGGTAATTTTGCACACAACGTTGGTCAACGGGTTGTACTGGATTACGCGATCGTGTATGATGAGACAGTACGCAGTCGTATTATTAGCCACATTCTCCTTACACTCAAATTCCAATCGCACATCCACGGTTGCACTCTTGACCGATTCGTTTTGTCGAGAACAATCGATGATCACAAACGGACCGTACTGTAGAAACAGTGAGACAGTGAGACTCGGTTCGAGGTACTCGTATCCGTAATAGTTTTTGCAGAAACGCGCGTACGTGTCGTACAGAATCGACCATCTGTTTTTATCGAAATCCAGATTCATGTCATCGTACGGATAACATTCCGAGTTCAGATAGAGTTTCACGTTTGTTAATTTACAGTCGTCGAATTTACTCGCATCTTCGGACATAACATTCTTCCGGCCTGTCTGCAGAGCAAAGATAACGTATCGTGGTTTCTCCAGCTGAGTCGCGGTCTTAATGGCCCACGAATGTTTGGTTGTACGCTGCAACAGCGGAAACTCGTACAGATCCCACGAGCGAAAACCCATGCTGAGGTAGCGTCCGCTTTCCAGAGCGCGCAGCATAGACAGCTTTTTAATTTCACTCAACAACACATGTGGCATTCGCCATTGTATCTTGAATATGTTGATCACAGGCTCCAGCGTCGAAGCTCCAAGCAGACAATTGTTGTCATTGCGCGATCGTATTAAAATCAATTCGTGACGAGCGTTAATTACTATGCGTCTGTAATCCTCGCAAAATCCCAATAACATGTAGAGCGGTACGCAAAAATTAAAGTGTCCATCCACAATAGTTGGCTCACTCCAGCCAGCATTTCTCATAATCACGCTTCTATCGGATGATATTGTTACATAGTTTTTGAGCATACTTGTTATTCCCACGTTTCTATTTCGATCAATCTCCACACCATCGAGTTCATATCGAATCTCGTCAAACATGAATGCAACGCAATTATTTTGCAGTACTACATTGAATCCTCCAGCTGGCTTCTTTATCTTTAATTCTCCCTCGATGTATAAGAAACTCTCGTACGGCAATGTATACAGATCCTGTTGTTGTATGGGTATTCTTATCTCATCACTGTATCCGAACGTTGTGTTGGCGAATGGGTTATAGGAGTGAGTCTCAATCTTGACGATGCGATTGTCAAAGATTGGCTCATCCGCGATGTCGAGAATGTCAGTCATCGTTTAAATGTTTCGCACCACGAATCCCAAAGATTGTAAAAACGCAACGTTTGATGCGTTCAATTTCTTTTTCTTAGTGCCGGATGATTGGATATTAGCAAATGTCGATGTTGTTGTCGCTGACGTCGTAAAGATTGTATTGTCTCTCACGTCTTTCGATCCGTTCAACACGAGCATCACACGCTAATTTTACCGCCGCCGCCGTACATGCAATCTAATGGTGATCTCTTCTCCTCGAAAATCGAGTAATCGTCCTTCCTGGTCGACAACGCGTAACGTTAAATCCGTAATGCATCGCACGATGATCGGTAGGTAAATGATGTGCGCCGGTGTTTCCGATATCTTATATCCTGGTGGTACCCTCGGTGAAAATTCGTGTATCGTATGAACGAGTTTGCCGTTGTTGTACGCACCCGCGGTCACATTACATTCGACGCGGATAATGTTCACGTTGATAATGTTAATCGGCACGTCCGACTCGTACCATTTTCGCGGCTGCAGTATACGGTTCGAGAATCCTAGCAGCGATCCAATGTTGTTAGGCTTGCTAAAATTTAATCTGTAGGCGCATTTGATCTCGCTCCTCATCGTATTGTAATTAGCGCGGAGCACTATAGGCCATTCTCCAGGCTCAAAGTTATCGTCGTCGTCAGTGTGTTTTTTATCACCATCACGAACTGTGTGTTGCGAACGTTTTCGTAAAATTGTATGTTTCAAAAATTCATGTATCGCTTGCAGCTCATACGATCCCTCGGGAATCGTAATTTCCGCATCGTCTTTGCCAAAGTAAAATTTATTATTCGAGGAATTCACGTTCGATATTGTGTGATAACTTTCAAAATCCGCTAGACCAAGCTCGTATTCACCGTCGCTTAAATCTACATTGGGAAAGTAGTTTGCCGCGAGAACGCTGCTCTTTCCAGTCAGCGTGAATGTCATAGACATGTTGGCCAAACTGTTTAACGAATACTAAGTTAAATAGCGCAATGTATGCCTTTAAATTCGCGTGCATCGACCGTTCGGAGAAACTGCAAGCACAATTGTCCACAGATGCTTTGATTATAAGTTTGATAGGATGTGTGATTATATTCTATTTTTGTCACATTTAAATATCGCACCAATTCATTCGGCGGTCGAAGATTGCCAAAACTGTCAAAATATATAGCACAATTCCCCCTCTTTGCATACGCTACCCAGTGAGTACCCGAGCCTTTAGCGTTATCCAAATTTATGATCCCGCTCTCGTTTCGATATATACCACCGATCGGTAATGAGTTACGCATAAAAACATCTCTAAAAAATGGAATGTGCATACGTTTTGCTAGTTGCAGCAATTGTACATTGGTAGTTACGCCCTCTGGCATTTTTAGCGTCTCTTTGACGTTTTTTTTTTTTCTTCTTTTTCATTGAGACTCCTCGTCCGTATTTGTATGGTGCAAGATACAATCCGCGACCTTCCATGGCACGATTGTGACGTAGCATTTCTTGAAACTGACGTTGTGTAGCTTTTCCATCGTTCACCATCTTTGCTACACCAGCCGCTCCACCAATCAGAGATCCGAGAGCGCCCAACAATGGTAGAATCGGTAATACACCCCCGCGTTTCGCTACCGGAAGTATTCGTTTTTTCATCATCTTTTTCTTCGTTTTCGTCTTTAGACCCATACCGAACTTCGTTTTGGTTTTCATCGCTGTCCAGACAGCTGTGGCTGCGGCTCTCTCACCGAGAGACGAATCTTTCGCAGTGATGCGAGTATCCTATCCGCCGCGTGTCTTTCGGCAAGATCGTTACTCCGAAAGTACGCTATATCGTGTTCACGACACGCTGCGTCCAATGGGTTGATACCTCGATCACCTCTAGCCAATCGTTCTTCTAGCCGCGTGCCCGGACCGCAAAACTGGTATCCAGGAATATGTAATTCGATAGGAAGCGCGTTTATTGCACGATTTAATAGACCTCTGCTTATTTGCGTTGACATTCACGACAATCTTTTATCATTGGCGCTGGACCGTCAATGTGCGTTTGTTGCCACGGTTGATTGTAATGTTCGAAACAGCGACGATAGGTCTGAACCTCCGAATCCGCCTTTATGTATTCCGGAAGTTTGTCCCACACGTAGTGGACGTGATTGCCACACATTCGCAATAAAACTGCTTTAGATACAAACTGTAGCTGTTCGGCACTCAAATCGAGAATATCGTAAGGACTTGATAGCAGGACAAACATTTTTTCGTTACTGAATACTTTGTAGTTCCGCGCAGCTATAAATAGACAGGCGTGCGATCCGAATCGGAAGTGGGAAAATGAAATTCGTGCGACAACCTTTCGCGATACGCGTGACAAATTACGACGTCAGATTACGCTCGATGGGTGACAATGCGGAGATGCGTAGACACGGTACGATGCTGCCGAATACTATACGCGCAATCGTTTGCGGCCCCTCGAATTGCGGTAAAACTAACGTGTTGATTAGTTTGATAGAAAGCCCGCACGGCGTCCGCTTTGAAAATGTGTACGTGTATTCAAAGTCACTGCAACAGCCAAAATATCAATATTTGGAGAATTTGTTAACGTCGATCGATGAAATCGGCTATTTTACATTCTCCAATAACAGTGACGTCATTCCACCGAGCGAAGCACGTCCAAACTCGATTTTCGTTTTCGATGACGTGGCGTGCGACAAACAAAATACGATAAGAGAATATTTCTCAATGGGACGCCACTCGAACGTCGACTGCTTCTATCTCTGCCAGACATACGCGAGAATACCAAAACATCTTTTACGCGACAATGCGAACCTGCTAATCTTGTTTAAACAGGATGGCACCAACTTGAAACACGTGTACAACGATCACGTAAATACCGACATGTCATACGAGGATTTCAGTGAGTTATGTCGTACTTGTTAGCAGCAAAAGTATGGATTTCTCGTGATAGACAAGGATAGCTTGCTTACAAACGGGCGATACAGAAACGGATTTAACGTGTTTGCGATACCACAAAATGATTAGTCGTTGCCTACATTCTGTCGTGAGGGGTGAAACGCGAGCGTTCAACACTCTCTATCGATATGGCTGGGAGCGATAATATTCGCGAGCGTGAAAAGATGGCGAAGGAGATTGCGAAAACGAGCGAATCGATCCGCAAGAAACATCGCGCTTTGAAGACCGGTAACATCGATGACGATATCGCGGTCAAGACTCATTTTAAACCTATTATCGAGCCGCTGCAAAAGATTGTCGACAACTCGTTCGCGGTGAAAAATAAGTCGGAGAGTAGCGCAAAGATTAAAATCAAGCGATAAAAGGAGGATGAGAAGGAAGAGGCTAAAGATGAGGAGGTAGAGAAAGAGGAAGAGGAAGATGCGACACCGAAAAAAAGGAAACGATCGGACGTTTTACTGTATGAACCGTCGATAGCCTCTACGCCGTTAACCGCACCAACAAGCGTAAACGAAGATGTTTTCGAAACCTCGGGCAACATGCTCGAATCATCGTTTGTTCGAAACAAGTTACAAACGCCGGAAGTTCAAGAAACGTTGCGGGAGTACTTTGGGCCACTTGGGCAAAAGTACATAGGCGCTTTGTTTAGTGGCGACAAAAATCACGAGATTGATCATGTGTATGGAGTCTATTTTGACAGAAAGAATGAACTGCGACTCGGCAACAAACGATTCAACATCAACAAAGATGACTCTATTATCATAGACGACGTGCGGTACATTGGAACGCCAGGATTGTACGAGTTGATCTTCAAGAGAATTCCCGATGACGAACTTTACACGAGGGGGGACGATTTGGAAAAATACAAGAGCATATTATTGGTGACGAACGCGCATAGACGCGATTATGATGCGCAGGGCCATTTGAAGGGTAACAGGGGGTACAAGTACAAACATATAATTGCACCGTTGATGTCGCTCGAATCGAAAAATACAAAATCTGGAGGGGAGATATCTATGCCTCGCGCTATGACGCTAACCAACAATATGATTGATTACGTGCACTGGGACGATCCCAACGAACTAGTGGATCGGCTACGATTGCTCAACGCTTCGCGCCAAGCTGGTCACAACGCTCACGACAACGAGATCCAGTCGATCATCGAGGAACTTTGTGAAGCAGGAATTATTATAAATTAAATGGTGTCTCGACAAAACTAATCAGTCGATCAGCGTTGCGTGACACTTTACGAAGCATCAGAAAAAATGCCTATCAACAAATTTGGATTATTCGATCCAAGAAATGATGCAACCGGCACAAACGGTTCTTGGGATAGATTGGTAAAAAGTTATGTGCACGAAAACGCTTTGTGTCGCGTCGTTACAGACTTCGATGCAAGGTCACGTAAGATTCGCCGTGTAGCGCAACCAGAGGCTGACACCGATGCCGTCAACAAACTGTACGTGGAGTCCTGCGTTAAAAGATTAATGAATCAACAGAAAGAATCAGACGAGAAGCTGATTTCGCTTGAGAAGGACGTGCGAGCAATACAGATTGTGCTAAACGAACTTCAACGCCCGGCTAACGCTAACTCAGAAACAGCTATCAAACCTAAATAAGCATCAGTGAACGGGTTAGGAGCGGCTATCAAACGGTTATCGAACAGCTACAAAGGATTATAGAACGGCTGCGAACAATTATCGAACAGCTACGAAGAATTATCGAACTGCTATCTAAACTACAATGAGTGGCAGTGGCAGTGGCAGTGAACGACCTAGCAGCAGCTGCAACAGCTTCGAACGAGGCTATCAGCATCTCAAGCAGGGCTGTGAACGAGGCTACGAACACGTTCTTAACGGCTACACCCAAGGTTACAAACAACTCAAGAACTCCTACGATCGGTCAAAAGACGTCTGTGAACGAGGCTACGAACGGGTCAGAAGCGGCTACGAACGAGTCAAAAACGACTGCGAAAAAGGCTGCGAACGGGTCAAGAACGATTTTCGAATGGGTGAAGGACGGCGGTGAACAACGCAAGAACAAATCAAGAGCAGATCAGAACAGGTCAAGAACAGGTCAGAACAGGTCAAGAACAGGTAAAAAACAGGTCAGAACAGGTCAAGAACAGGTCAGAACAGGTCAAGAACAGGTCAGAACAGGTCAAGAACAGGTCAGAACAGGTCAAGAACAGGTCAGAACAGGTCAAGAACAGGTCAAGAACGGCTATTAAAGGCGATAAACGAAAATGAGTGAAAAAAATGTGAACAACAAACGGACATCGAGAAAAACTGACAAAGCAAAGAATCAACATAGTTTGGAGAGACGACAGTTGGTGAACGAACTGCATGCGCCAGCGAGAAAAAATTTTCCCCGAAGACACGTCATAGTGCGGGGTTACGATGATCTGTGGCAAGCCGACATCGTCGAGATGCGTCTGTATTCTCGTTTCAACAAAGGTTACCACTACATACTCACCGTCATCGATGTGTTGAGCAAGTATGCATGGGCTGCACCACTCAAGAGTAAAGGTGGAAGGGAGACGGCTGATGCAATCGCCAAAATAATTCGAGATAGCAAGAGATGCCCGAAAAACATACAAACTGATAACGGGAAGGAATTTTACAATACCGATGTGCAACGGCTTATACGGAAACATAACATTAATCACTATTCCACATATTCGGTATTGAAGGCGTCTGTCGTCGAGCGATTCAATCGCACGCTGAAGAACGACATGTGGAAGATGTTTACGCTGAACGGAACTTACAAGTGGATCGACGCGCTATCCCGACTCGTTGCAGAATATAACGCGCGAAAACATCGCACTATCAATATGAGACCTATCGATGTTACTCCCACGATCGCTGATAGACTTTTAAATACTGTATACAACAGTATAAAAATTGCTGCTCCTGCAAAGTTTAAAGTAGGTGACCTGGTACGCTTTAGCAAATACAAAAAACTTTTCGAAAAGGGTTACACGCCAAATTGGACAACCGAGGTGTTTAAGATTGTTAAAGTGCAACATACTAATCCCGTAACATATCTACTCGAGGATTATCGCAAAAAATCTATCGCTGGAGCATTTTACGAGCACGAGTTGCATCGCGCGAATTATCCAGATGTGTATCTCGTGGAGAAAGTACTGCGCAGGAGGGGTGACGAGGTTTACGTGAAATGGTTGGGATTTGATAGCTCGCACAATTCTTGGGTACATAAGGATCATGTAATTTAATTTTATAAGAAATACAATGTATTCAATATAAAAAATATATGAAATATTTGAAATATACAAAATCTTTATTAATAGATCCTTTCCAATAGTCATTACAATATATAAAATATGAAATATACATACAAGAAAAAAAAATCACACACACACACACACACACACACACACATTATATTTTATAAAGATATCTTATAATGTCCCCACGGTAACGTATCAATAGTTGTAGGTACGATATACCGCTTGTCGTCGTATGGACTTAGAGCAATTTTTGTTTCGCGAATGGTGTATACCTTGTGTAATTTTGATCTTATACACGATTGACTACGAGTTATTTCAATCTCTTCGTTCAAACACCGCGTGTAATCGTCAAACGTTATCGTTCTCGCAACAACGTTACTCTTGACGCTTTTTACCTTTTTCGAATCCTTCTTACCATCCACGCGCAACGCATACATTTTTGCTCTAAGCCCGACAAATTCAATCATTATGGTACCGTTGTTTTCATCCTTCATTAGACCCGGTACCTTTTTATTCACGAGCGGTATACCGTACGCATTGTCTATCGCATAGTCGCTCGTATCAAATCTGCTGATGTCGCGTTTCATATTCTCGTACACATCGTCGCACTCAATGTGATATATAAGACTATCCGTATCAGTGTACATGACTTTGCATCTCTCCCGATACATTGGTACCATATAATCGTGGTGAAATTCGTACAAACATGTCTTGGATATATCGAGAATACACATACCTACGTAAATTGGTTTGTAGAATTTCACCTCGAGTTTACGTAATTCTACAGCGATTAGATTTTCCGAAAAAATGCTTCTGCTATGAAAATTTGGTTTTGCAATCAATGTCTCTACGCCGTACCTTCCGTCCCATTTTGTTAAAAGTTTAACATCTACGCGATTGCGCACATTTTCCATCGTTTTGCCAAACACTGTATTATTCATTAGTTTGTACAAATTTTTTTCAAAATCATTTTTTGCTAGTGTTCTAAATTTTGTGTTGAGTTCTATATAAGTACGGAGCCACGGAGATTGAGTGAATTGTAATATACGATGAATTTTTGTAACACGAAGACCGTGACGTGAACATTGCTGCAGGTTGCGGTAGTGTATCACGTAACGCTTCTTATCGTATACGGTTGCGAGAAGCTTGCCCTCGCGCTTGCTGGGTGGTTTGTCGTGTGTCGGACAAAACGGTAGGTCAGTGTGCGAATCGTGAAGATGCTGCGGATACTCGAGATCGACTTCGAGGATGTAGCCTGTAGACGAATCGAGCGCGATCGATGATACATCAAAATTGGAAACATTATCGACCCACTGAAAATCGGCGTAGGGCAATGGTTGACACATTGCCCATCCGTATAAATTATTAACATCGAAATACATCAAGTACGTTGATGGTTTTGAGTAGTCATACGACTGCATGTACTTGTTATTAGCACGCGCGTACCTGTTGGAACATTGACTCAGACCACCGCGTATACCTCGTTCGATAAACATAACCATGTCAATGTCTGTGAGTAATTCAAATATAATTTTCGTATACTTTAACATGGCGTCCCACGTGTAACCGGGAAGAGTATAGTAATACGCGGGGTCGAGCCCATAACTCTTGATACAACTCTCGGAAATTTTCAAAAATGTCTGCTAATAACAAAACATCGATTTTTAAATACAGATCGCTATATTCGCCTAGCGTTCGAATGGAGAATCGCTTCCACACAATCTCAGCGTGCGCGTAATCGCTCTCAGATACTGTGTTACCTGTCAAGGAACTGTAAAATGATTCTCGTGATGGTAAACACGCATCTTGCAATTTATCTACGCAGTCAATGTACTCGTACGGGAAGACACCTTTTCTTGTTAATAAATTGAAATCTTCGGCGGATAAATTTTTATATTCCGATTGTAAAATTTTGAGTTTATCCTTGCTCAGAAAAGACGCCAATTTGTCGAGACTTGTTGTGAGAAATTTATATGAATCTATGAAACGTAATTTAATGTGATTTCCCGGTTTGTCTTTCGTACCTTTAACATGTTTTGTAAATGAAATATATTTTTCTTTTGTTATCGGAAGTAAATCGATTCCCCCTTCGAACGCTGTGGCTATTTCCTCGATTATAAAGTGAGAATCATAACCACATAAATTGTGAAATACTATTGGAATGCAAAAAGATTCTTTGTAATTTAGATTGCAATTTGAATGCGCGGGACCTCTGTACCGCCCGGTCAAATGACAATGATCGCGTACGCGCGTATCATCTTCTACGAATGGTTTCTCACATATATGACACTGAGTCGCACTTCGAAATTCTTTCCATTCATTTTGCGTTAAATTTACCATGGGGACATTGGTTGTTAAAATATTTTCTACACGTTGCGCCAAATTTTTAAGTTCGTCGGTGAACCATGCAACGCAATTGGCTTCGCGACGAGAATGATACGCGGATAACGAATTATCGTACGAGCAATGTACATAATAAGCCATACTAAATACTTGGTGATGTTGATAAAAATTTTCTTCTTTTTTCACCAAAACGCACTCCAGGTCGGCGTACACGACGAAAGGTAGTCGCTCCTTCCTGTTGTAGTTGATAAATGCGAGCCACTTATCCTTATCGCTCGGTAATCGGATAGCGCAGTCGTTCATCTTTCCACAGTCTACTGTATGTGATTGCAATTTCTCGACCGAGTGAAAATAGTGCATGCATCTGTAAAATAAAAGTTAAAATTTTTATATCCTTGTTTTAAATATTTTTAGACAGTTTTATTAAATATACATACCGATCGCAGATATATTTTTTAGTCTTGTGTTTGCTGAGTTGCATACTAACAAGTCTAGATAGATTCTTGATTTATGCAAAATGTCCGATATCTTGCGCATCTTGCACGTAGAGCAAGTTGATATGCTTGTCTCTCTTTTGCTCCGTAAGGTGAATAGGGACAATGTTTTCGTTTTCAAAACTGTACACGTTGATTGAAATGTCATTATAAATTTCAAATTTTTTAATTTGATTAAAAGTGACTGGAAACTCAATATCTTGGAGATTTAGTACTGTTGTATAATGCGGGTACGATGATTGTCGGTGTGTGCATCTTTCAGCTGGATACAGAGCAGCCACTACCGCCCACGCAAAACATGCATTGTCTTTAGATTGCACGTTAACCACTGCTCGTTTCATTATTATCTTTCGCGATAATTGCACGTAACATCCGGCGCGCATAGGATTATATTTATTTATATTTACAGTCAAATTTAGTATACGCGATAATGCCCATCCGCTATCGCGTTCCTGAAATTCTTCGAGCGATGCAAGGATTGGCTCGACGACTCGCCGCTCATACCACTCGCGTAAATTGGATGTATGTAAGAGTTCACAGTTTCTCGTATTGATTGATTTATTGGCATGCTTATCGCCCGCCACAAACTCGCCGTTAAACACTGTATTCACTTTCACACTGTTATGTTTTTGCATAACGTCTCGCACGTGCTCGAGCACAATGTCACTCGCATCTTCCAAAAATTGACGAGGTTCGATGTGATTATAATTTATAACCGCACCAGTCAAGATGCGGCTCTCAAACGCCGTATCAATCTCTCGCCATATGAGTCTCTCCGAGTTATTTTCACTACTATAATCACCACCACTGGGTATAAACTGTCTCTGCAATCGAGTTTTTGCACCCTCGAGTCGCGCAATTCTTGTCACCAAAGATTGTCTATTTCCGATTGAGAGTCGCGGACGCTTGACACGGCTGCGTTCTTCAAGCTCTTCGATAAACTCCTCGCAATGCTGCAGCCATCCAAAATATTCACCCAATGTGGTGACTTAGTGGGAACGCTCCAACAAGTCGCGTTCTTTCTGCTGCACGTTTTCCATTTTTCTCTCTCTATTTTTGTGTGCAAACATAACACATATTACGCGACATTATTATATGTAATAAAATTTGACAGCTACTGCACCATCGCATATCCACCTCATCGGGCGATGTAACTTTATGTCTCCGTATTTCGTATATTAATCCGATGTCATCTCGAAAGGTGTCCATACACGAAGCACAGAGAGCTAGAGCACCACCCGTTGAATAATAAAAGTGTATGGCGTAAATCTTACGTTGATTTTGCGCACGGAGTTGTTCATTTTCTACTACGTTGTCGTCAAAATCGGTATTACTGCAATCACTAATATAATTACTATCGTCCGACAACGCATGCTCTTCGTCTGACGACTCGTCTATTATCGCTTCGAAATTAATATTTTCCATTTATTCACTATTCACTGTCACTAACAATTCTAATGCCTGACAGTAACCACTCAATTTTTTTTTTTTCCACAGCTTCCTCTATGCCCTTTCAAATCGTACTATGGTTTGATGGGGCTCTCATTCTTCTTATATTTCGCCTAATGCTGTCTTAACACATCCTACCGAACGTCAACGCTTTTGCATCTATAAAAACGTTCCTGACATGTTCGTCGCAGCGTCGGCCAAAATTTCTATTGTTTTCCCACGACTTTTATCCCTTCTAAAATGTCCCCCGGCTATAAATCAACCACAAAGATAAACATCTTGCAGTTGCAGTTCTTTCCCTAAAAATTTCGGAAGATGTTTTGCTCCAGTTTTATGGAAGATTTTCCGCGAGGATACAAAGCTGCCGAACGTCGGCGCTTAAAATCTCTTTTTCCATAATATTCTAATGGTCATAAAATGATCATAAAAATTAGAAAAAAAAGAAAAAAAACACTTTTATGGTTTCTAAAATGTCCCCCGGCTATAAATCAACCACAAAGATAAACACCTTGCAGTTGCAGTTCTTTCCCTAAAAATTATGGAAGATGTTTTGCTCCAGTTTTATGGGAGATTTTCCGCAAGGGTACAAAGCTGCCGAACGTCGGCGCTTAAAATCCTAATGATATAATGACCATAAAATGATCATAAAACTAGAAAAAAAAACAATTTTATGACTTCTAAAATGCCCCCGGCTATAAAATCAACCGCAAAGATAAACATCTACTTTCGAACGTGTGTAGGACCCTTCCCCCCCACCCCCACCCCCTTTCCCTAACATCAGACCCCTCGCGCCTCCCAGATACCCCCGCCCCCGCACCCCCCTCAGCGCCCCATGGCTTAGAATCCCCACTATAACACTACTTATACATATATTTACGAAATCTCATTGTGCATTAATATCAAAACGTACTTGAATCCAGTCCGCATTTTTTACGTTCGGCGTCATATTAAATTTCAATCCGACCCTCAACAGACTTGGTTTCGACCATTAACCAAACCAGCGACGTAGCGGTGCAAACAATTGCACGCTCGTTACTACCCCTACCCAGCCGATATCGTGCTAATACTCTGCACATACGGCACTCCTACCCTAAGACCAAACTTATATCTTCTCCTGATAGCATCGTGCTAATATTCTGCACATGCCACCTCCCTATCTCAAAACCAATGGTCGAACCAGCGAACACGCGAAACTAATTTGATCTTTTTGTAGATGCCAAAAATAAGAAGAGGCGGACACAAATTCCACGCGCGACGCTTATATTACGAATACAAATACGCCCCCGTCAGTGAAGCAGATAGTGAATTCCTCGGGACGGATCGTCTATATTTTGACTTAGAATACGAGGCGTACTTTAACCTGGCGTTACGAACAAAACAGGTCAAATCTCCGAGGATGGACATCCGCACAAAGTCTATGGGATATTTTCCGTGGCCGCGCAAACTGATACCGTTGGACACGCAGCTACTGTTCCCCCCTCTGCCGCCCGCGAATTACGTACCGGGAGATCCGAGGAAGACCCGCTACCTCCAAATACGTGACGAAATATTATACCTAAATTACGGGTGTCCACCCCCGAGCACTGGGGTTCCGCGGAACAACCGATAATAATAGATTAATAAAATTATATAAAGAGCTCCGATTAATAAATAAGTAAATAATAAAGAGGCAATAGGAGCGAGGAGATGTGAATATAAAATTGTAAGTTTGTTATATATAGATGATATGTCGCACTTGTATTGACAATAAGTACATTAGTAACATTCTATAGAATGACGGAAATTACAATAAAAATTTGAACGTTTCGATTCATGTTTTGAATCCTCTTCAGCATAATATATGAATTAAATAAATGAATTATAAATAAAAAAAAAAAAAAAAAAAAAAGACGAAATAAGTTGGATCGTATTATATATATGTAATTTTATACAACTAACATGCGATAAATATGTACAGCGGTTCTGAGGCAGTGACCCTTTTAATCATGCGAATACGATCACTGATTTTATGTTCACACATGTCTTACGCCTTTATTACACGATGTTTTATCATTAATTTAGTTTTTTATTACCACTTTTTTATTTTTATTAACACTTACGCTGACTTCCTCAGAGGTTTGAGAAATAGAAACATCTATTACTATTCGTTAGCGGAACCATTCCCGAGGAGTTCACATCACACGACTTCCCTTAGTCGGTAATCGCCATTTCCCTTTTCGTTTGATACTGCCGCAACATTATATACACAGTAACACCACCGCCATATCCCTATTACTTCACCTTTGGTAAGGGAAAACATCCATCATCCGGATAAGCCTAGTCGCGGGGAATCCTCAGAAGCTTAGCTTCTGAAATACGCAATCGGTCAGGCGAAGGGTCCGACCACTCTTAGGAGCCGCGACCCCGCTTGACGTAACAATATGTATAATTTATTTATGTAAAATTTCTATATGTTCGGATTGTTATGGATGGGAAAAGTCTATTGTAAGAAAGTTTGGAACCCTTTGATATGATCTCTTTTTCTGTCGCCGCTTTTTACTCTGTTTCGCTTTCATACTCGGCGAGTCGCGGCTCGGAAAGATATAAGCATCAGTCCTAAGAATTTATCGGCTTTCGGACAAAATTTCGGAACTCTTTGATGATAGATCATTGCGCTGTGTACCTGTCACTCTTTTGTGTCTAGCGACTTAGCAATCAAAACAATTTTAATACATTGCCTTTAAATACTCTGCCTGTGAGACGAGTTATATCAGTCTGTCCGAGACCGTGAAGCAGTATCGACAGCGAAAATTTAGAAAAAAAATTGACAGAAGTTAAGTAAGTAATATTCATTATTAATTTAGTAATACATCATTATATACTTATATAATGTTTGTTATATATTTATTAATATTTATATATACACGCACAAACACACTCGCACACATTTATAAATGCAAATAATCTCTATATCTGTTGACATTTTTATTTTTGATATTCTTTGAGCGATAATGTTGCAACCG
Source organism: Anoplolepis gracilipes (assembly GCF_047496725.1). Taxonomy (NCBI): domain Eukaryota; kingdom Metazoa; phylum Arthropoda; class Insecta; order Hymenoptera; family Formicidae; genus Anoplolepis; species Anoplolepis gracilipes. The sequence continues at coordinate 129,018 of NW_027328675.1, forward strand.
TCTTCAAATCAAATACTTTTTTAATTATCAAGTTTTTCATTTTCAAAAGCAATTAAATTATTCTTTCTTTATAAAGAAGAAAAAATTAATTAAAATATAATACACATTGAATATTAAGAAACAGATATCAATTAACAGATAATATTAACACTTAACATTCTCAAATCATATATTGTTTCTTACATATTTGTTCATATATAGAATATATTAATTAAAAGTTCTATGAAATCTTTTTAGTCTTACATTATTTTTGTATATGCTTAAATCATTATAAATAAAATATCAGTCTGACGACATGAATGATTCCCGAATAATTTTCGAAAAAAGAAAACAATATATATATGCAAAAAATTTTGTTGAACAAAATTTTAATAACGGGTTTCATCTTTCTCAGAATATAGTAGTTTTATAATTTTATTTTAATCTAATGTACGAAGTTTAAACGTCACAAAGGTTAAAAATGAAAAACACATTTTCAGTTTTGTATATTCAAGAGATGTTTAATATTTTATATATTATCTAATATTATAGTTTTCTCAAGTTAAAATATGTGTATAATTTTATATTTTAATGTGGAATAATGTTACATGAATTACATTTAGTTTTTTCAACTTTTCTACATTTTTACATATTGATTAATAACACCAGATCATTAACCAGATTATTAACTCTATCTCGAGAACGTATTCCAATCAATCAAACCTTCTTTTCATAAAAGAATTCTTATACAAACTTATATAACAGTAGCTTTATTATCAGCGTTTCATAATACAATACATATGTATGTATATGTATGTATATGTACAAATAAGTTATACAAATACTAGTAGAATTATAATAAGTGTTTTTAATTATAGAATGGATAAGAAGGATATTAAAAGAAAATTAGAAGATTTGATGGAAAGGGAGGAAAAAATAAAAAAAAGAAAAAAGGAATTAAAAATCTTATTAAATGAATATAGCGCCGATGACGAGGCAGACGATATCGAAGAAAGGTATTTATGCTATAATTATATTTTAAATATTATTTATTTTTTATCTATATTTATATATATAAAATATATATATATGAATATATTTTTTACTTGAAAATAAAAATATTAATAGTATAATTTATAGTAAAAACTATGCCCAGTTTTCGCCCCGAGTGAATAGTTATGAATTATACATATATTAATCGATTAAGAGACGTAGTTACAAAGTACAAAACAATAGATTTTAATTGTTTAACTAATGCAGAGAAATTGAGCGAGATCAGTGGTAAATAGTCATAATAACGAACTTTAGACAGTTCTAGAACTCAGGAGATTCATTTTACAAAATTATGCTCATAGAACTTTTTAATTTTCTTTTGATGCTCTACAATCATAGCCATGTCTAACGCTGTTGATCAGAGATCCCCAAAAAATTGGGTATACTTTATAAAACTTTGCAAAAATGGTTATCTTATTTTTAAATAAATAAATAAATAAATAAATATATATATATTTATATTTATTTATGTATTATTTATGTTTATTAATAATTTTTTTCAAATTTATTGCAACAGTCAATCACAAGGACAGGAGCCGGAAGAACCGGAACAGCATCAGCAGCAGCAAAACAACAGCCAACATCGGGCTGGCGTAAGACGCGCCGAACGTGATGCGAGGTATATTTATTAAATTTCGAATTATATATATATATACATATATATATATATGTATATATATGTATATATACATATATATCTGAATACATATCTTTCAAGATTTTTTAAATAATTATATGAATGAGCTTCAGATTTATACACATACTAATATTTCTCTTTTTAATATATTTGTTTGTTATGTTTTATAGATATAAGTGGTCAGCACGCAGAAAAGCGTATGATTTGAATAGAGAAAGAGAAGAAGGAAGGGAAAGAGGACAAATAATAAGAAGAGGAGGACGAATGATGAGAAGAGAAGGAAGAGAAAGAGGTAGAGGAGGAAGGGGAAGAAGAAATGGCGGAATGAGAGGAAGGGGAAGAGGAAGTGGAGAAATGAGAGAAAGAGGCGGAGGAAGAACCAATTTCATTTTTTATAATTTTTAAGTTTATATTATATACAATATTTTTTTACGTATAATAAAGTATACATGTATATATATATATATATATATATATATATATATATATACATATACATATACATATATATAATGTTAATATATATATATATATATATAATAAATAATTTTAAACTAAAATTCTCCCTTATTGTTTTTTTAATGTACCTTTATTATCTTTTACTTTTTATTTTTTATTATAGATTACTTGTAGAAAATGACTTATTTTTAAGTTCATTTGTGATTTATTATAAATAAATAATAGTATTATAAATAAATAATTGTGTTGCATCCGCGGATCCATCTTTATATCTCGTTTTCACTTTCAAACTTCTACACTCAACTCGTGCACAAGCAATTATAATTGATACTTTCTAAAAAAGCCAACTAACCTTGTGCAAATAATTAATACAGTAATTCATAAAAAGATACACTTTAGAATCAAAATCTTTCTTATTCTATCTCAACTTAATTCTCTTATATATTATCTCATCTCCCCGCGATGATCGCTCTTCTGTCATCACTTACTATGGGGACCTTACGACGTGATACCTATCGATTTCAATGAAACTTATTGTATCGATAGGTCATCATGTGAAGGGGTTTTGGGTAAAGGAAGATGCAGTTCTCAAGCGGTCGCGAGAAAATCGAAATTAAAAAATTCCAAGCGTTTTATCTACCTATGGAATAATCCGTATTTTCGAAGAGCGCGTAGCGTAACGGCAGAGCGTCAGACTCGTGTTAACAATGTTGCTGGTTCGAGTCCCGATGAGTAAACTTTTTTTTCAAAGTATATTTTTTTTGTAATAAAATGCAATCTGTCAATTATTATTACAAATATATGTATTATTATTACAAAAATGCATCTTCCTGTTTGCATTCTTTAGAATTCCTAGAAAATTAGTTCATAGAATAGCTATACTGTAGAAATAAATAAATGTAAATATTGATTGTAATATATATCATTTAAAAATTATATATATTATATTGTTTGCGAGACGCGGCGCGCTTCGATATATCGCAGGGTTGTATCGCGGATGTAACAAATCTACATATATATTAATATTAATATATAATATGTTTATTTTACATATGTGTGTGTGTGTGTGTGTATATGTGTGTAAATATATAATTATATCTTTATCTTTATCAAGCTATAATATATATGTTTCTCTCTATGTTTTATAGATATAAATGGTCTGCGCATAGAAGAGAAATGAGAGAAGAGAAGTAGGAAGAGGAAGAGGTCGCGGACCGATAATTTTTAATTTTTTTAATGTAAATAAAATGTTTTTAAAAATATTATGAAAAATTTTTTATAATATATAATAAAAGTAAATTATATTTAATAAACAAAATATATGTAAAAAATAAAAATTATATATAATATATTAAAATATAATAAATTTATTAACATTTAATAAGAGTTTAATTTTATTTTATATTATATTATAATATTTAAGACTGTTACTGATTATTATAGTTATTTTATTTTATTATTTTATTGCACTTAATATTATTTTATTTTAATATGCATTGTAAAACGTTATTTTTACAAATATATAAAAATGTGATTTTTTAAATTAAACAATTTATTTTATAAATACATAAAACAAATCCTTACTTTCTAAAATTACATTTTTATATATTTATAAAAATAACATTTTATATATTAAAATAAAATAATAATATTAAGTATAAAGAAATAATAAAAAAAGTAACTAAAATATAATAATGTATATATATATATATATATATATATATATACAGGGTGGACCATTTTAATCCATCCAGTCGAATATCTCGAAAACCAAGTCTGGGAGAGAAAAATGTTTCAGACAAAAGTTGTATGGTTTCGAAGGGACCATAAGATGATACCATTGGTTTGACCTTGAAATGTCATTTAAAGGTCACGTGAAGGTCACTTCAAGTTTTTTAAATGGAACACTCTATATATTTTTACATATTCTTGTAGCTCATCTCGAGAGCTTTCCAAAACACTTATGACTAAGTATTTTTCATTAAGTATTTTTTGAGTTATAAGGCTTCAAAGTTGCAGTATTTTGACATAAAATACAAAATATCTCGTAAAATATTCATTTTTTGATTATCTTACTTTAATACTTTTATGCACAGAATAATGAGACGAATCAATTGGTGTAAAGAAAACACATAATTATGTTAAAGTAAAAATGTGTAACTGTTAGTTGCAAATTCAGATTTTTACTTTAACATAATTATGTGTTTTAATTATATCAATTGATTCGTCTCATTATTCTGTGCATAAAAGTATTAGAGTAAGATAATCAAAAAATGAATATTTTATGAGATATCTTGTATTTTATGTCAAAATACTGCAACTTTGAAGCCTTATAACTCAAAAAATACTTAATGAAAAATACTTTGCCATAAGTGTTTAGCTCTCGAGATGAGCTATAAGAATACGTAAAAATATATAGGGTGTTCCATTTAAAAAACTTGAAGTGACCTTCACGTGACCTTCAAATGACATTTCAAGGTCAAACCAATGGTACCATCTTATGGTCCCCTCGAAACCATACAAATCTTGTTTGAAACATTTTTCTCTCCCGAACTTGGTTTTCGAGATATTCGATTGGATGGATTAAAATGGTCCATCCTGTACATATATATATATATATATATATGTATGTCCAGGGGCAGTTTCCATGACACTTTTTTATATAAAAGGGTAGTTTTGACGACCGTCGTCAAAAGTATTGCGGTATTGAGGCAGCTCTGACGACAGTCGTGAAATCTACCTATATACTGTTAAAATATTGAAAATCTAATTTTTCTTATGTATACGTAATATTATTATTCGTATACTATTATTTTTGTTATTATATAACAGAATATATCTTTTGATGATTAATATAAATGGGTTTATTGTCAACAGTAATATATTTGTTACTTTGTCGTCAAAACTACCAAACTGTCAAAATCATTGTGATATAAAGGTTGTTATGACGACAGTCTTGAAATCTACTTATATACCATCGGAATATTGTATATTGAATTTCTTTGTTGCCAAAATTATTAATCATTGTAATATAAAAATTATTATTTTGACAGTTATCGTAATTCAGTGTAGGCAATCCATTTTGCCACCATTCGTGCTGAAAATATACACAGAGAGAGACGTTTCTTTGAATTTAAAATATGTATTTGTTTGACTTATATTTATTTCATTGAAATAACATTCGTTTAGAAGGAACAAAATTTTATTAAATAGAAATTTGATTGTTTTGTTGCATTAAATCATATTGTTTAATGAAAAAATAACCATTATTTGAAAAAATACTTCAAATTTGTTCAATTAAAAAAAAGCGTGTTTTGTTTCAATTAATTTATTATTTGGAATGATGCAACATACACACTTAAATTATTAAGTTCATATAGACTTATATAAATAAATTATATTCATAAAGATCATAGCATATAATAATATTTTACCAATAAGCCTTAAGCTGTTCGAATTATTTTTCTTTAAATATCCTATCATGTTTAATTGTTTCATAAGTAAATATGTCGTATACATATATGTGTATATATATATATATATATATATATATATATATATATATATATATATATATATATTTTACTAATAAACCTTAAGCTGTTCGAATTATTTTTCTTTAAATATCCTATCATGTCTAAGTATGATTGTTTTTCGTTGCCATGCAATCCGCGTGACACTCGCCGCTGCAATGCCTAGAGAGTACGGTCCATGGTCTACCTGCGAAAAGCGCGCGCTTATTCGCCAATCTTTTTTAATTAATATTTCAATAAATATTGCGAAAATTGTAAAATAGTAAAGAACTTTTCTGTTCAGTTTAATGCGCTTTACCTGTTCACGAACGTTGATTCAATCTTTATGGGACACTCTGTATATGTATGTCACATGTTCGTAAGTAGGTCAAGTCACGAAAAGTCGGTCATGATCAACTGCTGTGAGTTGAGCGCATGCGCACATAGAAAAGTTGGCTGTGCTATCATCGGTTAGCGCCTAGGCCCCGGGTTGCCGAGTGTAGTCTCGCGATCCACTGTTATCGTCCACCTAAGTGTCAATACCAGGGTTGCTCTCTATTTAGTTTTTTAGGGCAACCTGTTTAAACCGGCTATACTCAGGGAGTCGCCGAGAGCTAAGTCTTGACCTTTTTGATAATCAGGAGATTTTCTTTTACTGATCAGGAACTACTACAATTGAGGCTTAGTTCATAAGCTCAATAATAATATCGTCTAAATTATAAATAATGTTTTCTTTATTTTCTTCCAAAAATTGTATTAATATTTCTAGTATAGTGTCAGGTTCTTGGGAAGTATTCTGTTGTATTTCAGCGTCGGTTACTTGTGGTTTCATTAATTATCAATTTATTTGAGGCCAATATAGAGAGATAGAGATAAAAATTTTATGTTTGTTGTGTGTACGTATTGAGTATATTGTAGATATTGAAATTTTAAATTTCTATAAAATCAATGATTCTTAGACACCCGGTATATAAGATGTGTATATAGAGTGGCTTTAAAGTAGGATTTTGTCTTTATTATTTAGTAATGACTGTTAAGAATTATCCTAACTTATTATTTAAGAAATTTTATAACTCTTATAATTAATTCATTTAATTAATTATTATAGGGACTGATTTGGAGAGGCGAGATTAAGGACAGATTATCACCAGTTCAAGTCTTTTATAATGAAATTAGTCTGGTCTTCTCAGGATGAACCAGTAAGAACAAGATGGCTGACGTCTTATAAGCAAATAAAAATATTTGGTAACCGATTAGGGGTGAGTTTACGAAATTTTGGTTATAAGATCTACAGGGAATACTGCATAAAATAAACTAGTTAAAGTTGTACCCTTACAGGTGCAAAATTGTGATCTATTGAATAGCAAAATTCTAAAGTTGTCTTTGTTACGTCCTGGATCGCGAGCGAGGTGCAGTTGCGGTGGTTGGTGTACGCGGATCGCGGTGGCCGAGCGGTAAACCTGTCACGATCAGCGTAGCGGTGCACCGAAAGCTAGCGGTCGGGAATAATGGGTAATGGGGAGGATGTGAAGTGAGTAGACAATGAGTACAGATTGTTTACGTATACTAATTTTTATGTATTTATCATTATTTTATACTAAACATATATGTACAGTGATAATTTATTATATTTTACAAGACGATTAGACAACTAAATCACGGACGAGTATCGGGAGGCGAATTGATAGGTGCTTCAGCGGCCGGCAGGATGCATACTCGCCCGAAGAAAGGCCGGAAGGAAATGATCCTCGGTTGCGTAATCCCGAAGTCTATCAACGGCGGGGGTACGGGCCACGGACGGTATTCGATAGGCAGTAAGGGCCTATGTGAGGAAGCGATGGCCCCGCTACTGGATGCCGGTGGAGTGACAGCGTCGTGGAACGGGTCAGGAGCTGACGACTCCGATGTATGGTTTCCCGATGGAGGGTATGTGAAGTACCCGACGGATGCTGGGCTCTGACTATCTGGTAGAGACGCAGCCGTTCGGACCGTTAGATAGGAGCCGCCTTGGTATAATGACCGGATGAGGCGCTTCAATTGATGAGCACGCCCTGCTCGACGTGACCTACCCATGACGCAGCTAAAGAGGTAAGCGAAATTATAATCAACGCCATAGTTGAATACGCGGAGGGATATAGACAGGGGTTAGCAATAGTAACGCGAGTGATGAAAAAGAAAAAAGAAAGAAAAAAGAAAAAAAAAAAACATATAGGCGTTAACGTAAATTGCTAAACGAGTTGACCTTATCTGACGGGTTGCGGGGACAGGGTGAGCCTTAATGAGTTTACTTTAATGTAATATTTATTTTATATTTTAGACCGAGAAGAGCGATCAGAGGAATGGTGAGAGACGCCCTGAGAGAGGCACGGTTCGTGGACTGAGAGAAGGCAGATCGCCCTGAGAGAGGCGCGCTGCACGCTAGGAAGCGGAATGCCCTGAAAGAGGCGCTCCTCGGAGATAAGAGTCGTTCGCCCTGAGAGAGGCGTGCGACGTAGATAGAGGTAGTCCGGCCCTGAAGGAGGCGCACTGCTAGAAGGGACGTAGAGTCGCCCTGAAAGAGGCGCACTACGTAGGAAGGATGTAGATCGCCTGGAGGAGGCGCCCTACGGTGTAGGTAAGGATGGTTATCGCTCTCTGTCTAATGACACTCCCTATGAAGACGTCGATTGCTCGGTATCCGATCCCGAGCATGTCTTTCGATTTTGCTTTGGCATCCATCATCTTCGACGTACTCTTAGCACCCTTTGGGATCACCCGGGGGTTGTGGATCTTAAGACTCGACAACCACATCGGGATCTCCCTCCAGGTGAGCCCCCTCCACCACATCAAGGTGGTGCGTCGTCAGAGGGGTCGCACACCCAACTTAACCTTGCAACCGACAGGTGGTCGCAGCCCGGATTGGCGGAAATCGCCGAGAGATCCCGATCCAGAAACATATTCTTATAACTTACCTCAAAAGCTTTCCAAAACGCTACAATAAAATATTTTTCTATTAAATACTTTCCGAGTTATAAAGATTCAAAGTTGCAGTATTTTGACGTAAAATACAAGATATCTCGTAAAATATTCATTTTTCGATTAACTTACCTTCCCAGATAGCAAAATCTGTTCTAACAGACGTCTGTTATAAATTTTTGTCGGCAGAAAGATTGCAGATTTAATACAGAACCTGTTATATCAGACACTGATAACAGAATGTCAGCAGAAAAATTATAAAACCTGCTGACATAATTGATAACAAATTAGTAGCAGAAACCGAGCAGAATTTGTACAAAATTATAAGAGCAAATTGATAGCAAAAAGAGGATAAGATATGCATAATTTAAATTAAGATAAGATATGCATAACACAGATTTGATGTCAGATTGTCACCAAAAATCGAGCAAGATCTGCGCGCGCGTAATTTGACGTCAAATTGGCAGCAGAAACCGAGCAAGATCTGCTAACATGATTTGATTTCAAATTGTTACCAAAAATCGAGCAAGATCTGCGCGCGCGTAATCTGACGGCAGATTGGCAGCAGAAACCGAGCAGAATCTGCTGCTTTAGACCATTTATAAAAATGGGACATTTAAATATATTTAAAGGGTTATCCTCTAGATTATTTTTTTTTATTTAAATTAAGATAAAATGCAAAAAATTAAAAATTTATTACAATATTTTTATTAATAATTTTTATAATATATTTTACTATTATATATTCTACTGCGCTCTCTCTATTTATCTATCTAATTTTACTAAATTATAACTATATTTACAAAAGAGATTATACAATATAATAAATATAAAATTCTCACGTACAATTAAAATTAATATTAATTAAAGTAAAATATAATCTAATTAATCTAATTAATCTATAATTGAAATTAAATCTAATTTTAATTGTTTTAGTGTTTAAAGAACGGGAAAATTGTTTATGTGTATTGAATGCTTATGTGCTATTTATATATAGCAAATTCGGTTGGATTGCACTAGTGCGCACTGATACACACAAAGATTATCATACAAAAATTTACATTAACAATAAGTAATTAAAAAAACAAAACAATTTTTACAACTATTATTATTATTATTATTACCCAATACTAATAAGAAAAATATGTATACTACTACAATTATCTTAATGTATTTTAATTACTTATATTTATATTGTAAATTTGTGTACGATAATGCTTTAATGTGTACCAGTGCGCACTAGTGCATCCAACCAAATTTGTTCTAATTTAAGTGTATATGCAGAGACGATGTGTGACAGCCGGATTGTTGGATTTTCCGATGAGCGCATTTTGATAAACCTAAACAGAACAGAAAATTAAAAATTAATACGGTACACAATTCACATAATTTCACGCTGTAATATTTTTTTATCGCGCGTGTCAATATTTTCAAATAAATGAGTATATATTTTTAAAAAAAACTATACTTATTTATTTGTATTTGCGACACACGATATAAAATATATACGAGAAAACTTTGATAATATTAATATTATAGTCGTAGAACACTATGAAGAGCGTTACGATTATAATATTAATATCGAGAAAAGAAAAGTGTCTAGCACTAAAAAGTACCGATTTATATATGTGGGAGATAGTTCCTGTTAAAATTTTTGCGCTGAAAAGTGCCGATTATTGCGAAATCTGGATGATCCAACTTGGATAAATAAAAAAGGTACTGAAAAGTACCGTTTGCTCTTCTTGGGAGAGATGTGACCTACTCAACGACACACATATATATATATATATATATATATATATATATATATATATATATATAGACTAAGAATTCTAGCCAGCAAGTGAAACCGAATAAAACTGAGATAGATAGTTGTTTTATAAGTGGAATGAACACATAAAACAGCTATTTATTTTAATCATATCCGGCTTCACTTTTTTACCGTATAGAAAATATAGAAATGTTATATATAATATATGCCGTTGAATCCACTAGTCACGTAAAGAATATATTAATAGGTCTTCAATTGCATCTTCTTCGTTCTTCTTTCCTTTTCGATCTTATTTTTTCTATTTGCGTTCGATTTGATGCTACAAGTGTTTTTGAAAGCGCTTCAATTAGTTAAAATAAAGTCAGTTAAAATAAAAGGAAAATTCAAATAAGAAATTCATAAAAAAATAAAATGCAAATAAAAAAATTCATGAAAATAAAATTTAAAATAAAAAATAAGTAAAGCTTACGTAAGTAAATATAAAAAAGAGAATTATTTATTTTAAATAAAAAAATCAAACGCTTTCCAGCACTTGTAGGACCAAGTCAAACCTATATCCTCGATCCTTCGTATGACAGCATCTTGTTTCAGTTTCTGTATTATCTAAAGATGTACATAAAAAGTTATACAAAATTATGACAAAATTGCAAGAGAATTAAAATAAATAAGGACACCGACATTATTTTAGATTTAAGCGAGAATTAAACATGTGTCTATCTTTATCTTTCTTTCTAAATAAATAAAGACAGACATATTTAAGTCTCGTTTAAAGCCAAAATAACGTTGGTGCCATCGGACCTAAGAAATAAATAAATCAAAGTTATTACATACTTTTTCTAATCGTTTAAAGGTTCTTGATCCGTATTTTCTTCGTTCGACCACTCGTCGTTCCATAGGTTTCGTCGGTCCCGCTGATTCTTTGCGCCGCCGTCACGTGCAACAATATTCTTGCGTGATCTGCTCCTATGTCTCTCCTTCGACATTCTCAGCGCCTCCCGCATTTGCGCTTGAAATTCAGAACGCGTTGGCTTCTCAAAATGTTTGTTTTGGCACACACCCTCTAAAAAAATAAACACAAATTGCATCGTTAACGACATGCAAAGTAATACCAACAACTATGCGGAAATAAATATCTTAATCGATTTCGTACTCGTACCATAAATCGCCATGATAAGACGAGTATCATATAACGACCGGTGTCCTGCACGTCTCCACCAAATAAAAGACGGCGTAATGGAATCCTTTAAACTTTCCTTCAGACAGACGTTCACAGCTTCTCTCAAATTGAAAAACCACCGATGTAGCAGAAATAATTTACCTATGTATCGAAGAAGATAAATGCAGTTGTATATAAAAATAAGTACAATTTCTCTTTTCACTTACGGCGTTGGAATATCCATCTTCATCGATCCTTTCAAAAGCATCCATGTTCGGAGTGATGCTATGGGGAAGATGGCCGGTTTCCGTGGTGCGCAATGACGATCTTGGACGCATCTTAAGATTTTGTCTAGATTAGAATTCACTCGTCTGTAAATAAAATGTGAAAACAAATCAGTATACGCATGCGCGCACGCACGCACATACAATGAAAATGTCACTGTATGCCAGTGTATTAATAAATATGATATTAACATCTTGACAGCATACATACCCAAAAGACGGCCTCTGTGAAGTTGGCATCGCATTTTTTAAAATCGTAAATTTCAGCGAGAGTTCCGTTTGCACCCCAAGTAGTTCTACAGTTCTTGATAGGTTTTAGAAATAGTTCCGGCGAAATACCATAAAAAATGGCATTTTGAAAATATGAGGTGGTGCTAACTTCTCGTGGCACCGCAACATGCGAAAAATAGCATTTAAATCATGCTATCTTATAATTCTCGAAGAGTTCTATAGTTCCTGATACTTTTTAACAGTGGTTCTGACCGTTAAATATTAAAAAAAATTTTTTTTTAACTCGAAAACGGCACCTCATTTTTCGATAAAAGTGGTCAAAACTTTTTTGTTCTTGGTTCTACAGATTCGAGCCTTAATAACTTTCGAGAGAACTCGTCGCGGTGCAAACGGAACTGTCATCAGAACGCCAGAAATGCGAAAAAAATTTCACCCCCTTAGGGACTTAGAAATTTTCGGACGCGTATAACTAAAAATGGTCATAACTTTTTTGTTCTTGGTTCTACAGCTTCGAGCCTTCATAACTTTCGAGAGAACTCGTCGGGGTGCAAACGGAACTCTCATCAGAACGCCGGAATTGCGAAAAAAATTTTACTCCTCCAGGAACGTAGGAAATTTTTGCCAATCTTAGGTACTACATTTAAAAAATAAACTAAAATCTATCTTTAAATTTTAAAAATAATATATATCAAAATAATGAAAATAAAAATTTTTAACTAAGAGATAACATAGTTATAATCTAATATATTGCGTACTACTCTTACATGCTAATTTAAAATATTAAAATTTATTTATCTAATCTTTGGTATTAAATTTAAGAACTAAAATCTATCGTAAATTCTTTAAATCTTAAAAATAATATTAGTTAAAATATAATAGAAATAGGAGTTAATACTAATTATGAAATTTTTTTAATTTTTTTTAGAATTTTGAATATTATAAAAAATTTTTTTTAAATTTTATGTTTGATTGGTATCTATACCTACTGAAATATTATGGTTTTAAAATTAAATAAAACTTAAATTCTGCAATTTTAAACAATCAAAATAATAAAATAAAATCGTAAATATTTAGTCATATCTCACATATAGAATCACATGAGGATTTATTATCTGGGTAGATTTTGCAATCATGCGCTTCTTTTGCAGATCATCATATTCGTACCATCGCGTACCTGCAAGTGCAAAAGCGCTATAATGTCCATTTTTATCACTGTATTGTATGTAGTTTACTATACCTATCAAAATATAATTTATGTTATTCAAAACAATAGTTTTCGCTAATGAATTTAGATCATGCCTAATGTCCAGTCGTCGATTAGTATATTTATGATTTGTAAATATGGATGTGTCAATTATTATATGTTTTCCGTAGGTAATATTATATTCTGCTGCGGCATTACATGTACGACATTTTGATTTCAAATCTTTTGCGTCGTCAATAGCTTTTTGTATATATTGTAAACCTTCTTGTAAGAGTACGTCTACGTTGATACTGCACGTAATTGTCTGACGAGTATTTACAACATTGCAAGAGCAAGATTTGTTGTAAGTACAACTCGGTTCGTTATTGAACAGATATTCTGCTAAATGAGCAGCGTTACAATTTGCATTTAATCGTTTAATACCACGAGTGTACGTCGTTAAAGCATCGTTAAAGAGAGATAAATGTTGTAAAATTGTAGCGCGTTAATTATAACGTATCGATAATAATCTGCCATGTTCCAATATAGATTTTGCGAATTGGAAAATATCATTCGAGGATGAATTAATTGTATCGCGATATGTTGCATGGGTTACGATTCCACTGATAACAAGTTGTAAAATGGAATCGAAAGCACATGTTTCTTGAAGATTAATAATTAATTTTCCTTGTTTTACAGGCTTACACTTGCTGTCGTTAATAATAAGTGGTAGATTTAAAGGAAGACTTACTGTTTTTTATGAAATCCCATTCAGAACATTTGTCTAAATAAGACGGTTTGGTCCGTTTCTTTGGAACATTTTGTTGCGAACATTCGACAATATTAGATGAGCTTGTCAAACCGTGCCAGTTCTCACATACATTCCAAACATCATCCTTTTCATTTAAATTATTTAATTTACTGAGATTTATTTCAGATAAACTCAGGCTTGTCTCGTGTAAATCTGCGACGTATTCAGTGTCAATACTTTTTACTGAAATTTCTGATGTACTTTTAAAACTGTCAATTATGTCTGAAATATTTTGTAAAGGTGGTTCTTTATATTTATTATTTTCATCTTCAGATTTTTTTGTATTCTTTGTCTATGCTAAGTGTACTTGAATTAGTTATATCATTTTTACTAAAATCGTCATGTGTGATGTTTTGCTCACTTGACGTGAGTAATGTGTTATTTGATATATTTATATTTGATATATCTTTTTTATTAGAGGCTAAGGTAATTTTTGCATCCAGAAGATCCAAATGTTGTATGACAAATTTGTCGACTCTCATGGGAAGTTGACCCTTAAACCCTCGACTTTTCATATCTGAGAATTCTGCCTCGATTGCAGAAGAAGTAGCAATTTCGCCAGATCTTTTAAAAAATGGTCGCATTACACCGATCCATACAGGTATATATGGCAATAAACGTATTTTCATTTGTTTCGCAAATTCTGGGTTGTAACACGCATTTATAATATTGCCATATGCCGATTCTTCGGCGATTTTTTATGCAAATTTTAAAACAGAATCACTCCAATGTGTCCAATCAGTAATATCGGAGTTTCTTTCGTAGTTATTAAAATTATTGATAGAAGGTTCAGAAACTTCTTCGTTTGTATCATTATTTACAATTGTTTCTATTTTAATATTCATATCATTTCAAAAATGTTACAGTGTAATCACAGGTAACATCAATGTACTTCCATCTTGTTACATCAGACTAGATGTTAGTCATCTAGTTCATATGGTAGCAAGGTGGAAATGCCTCAAGGGCAGAGAAAAAATAATGGTGCGAGCATTTAATCTCCGCTGCATTAGTCAAGTGTATCAAATGAATACTTTTACAGAAATAGAATATGCAATAACATCATTATTATGCGTAGCACTCAGTAAAACTGTAGGTTGTTGCACAATAAATGAAAAACAATTAAAATCTGATATCTGCATGCAATACTTAAATAATTTGATAAAAGGTAATATTACAAATGATATGAATATTAAAATAGAAACAATTGTAAATAATGATACAAACGAAGAAGTTTCTGAACCTTCTATCAATAATTTTAATAACTACGAAAAAAACTCCGATATTACTGATTGGACACATTGGAGTGATTCTGTTTTAAAATTTGCATAAAAAATCGCCGAAGAATCGGCATATGGCAATATTATAAATGCGTGTTACAACCCAGAATTTGCGAAACAAATGAAAATACGTTTATTGCCATATATACCTGTATGGATCGGTGTAATGCGACCATTTTTTAAAAGATCTGGCGAAATTGCTACTTCTTCTGCAATCGAGGCAGAATTCTCAGATATGAAAAGTCGAGGGTTTAAGGGTCAACTTCTCATGAGAGTCGACGAATTTGTCATACAACATTTGGATCTTCTGGATGCAAAAATTACCTTAGCCTCTAATAAAAAAGATATATCAAATATAAATATATCAAATAACACATTACTCACGTCAAGTGAGCAAAACATCACACATGACGATTTTAGTAAAAATGATATAACTAATTCAAGTACACTTAGCATAGACAAAGAATACAAAAAAATCTGAAGATGAAAATAATAAATATAAAGAACCACCTTTACAAAATATTTCAAACATAATTGACAGTTTTAAAAGTACATCAGAAATTTCAGTAAAAAGTATTGACACTGAATACGTCGCAGATTTATACGAGACAAGCCTGAGTTTATCTGAAATAAATCTCAGTAAATTAAATAATTTAAATGAAAAGGATGATGTTTGGAATGTATGTGAGAACTGGCACGGTTTGACAAGCTCATCTAATATTGTCGAATGTTCGCAACAAAATGTTCCAAAGAAACGGACCAAACCGTCTTATTTAGACAAATGTTCTGAATGGGATTTCATAAAAAACAGTAAGTTTTCCTTTAAATCTACCACTTATTATTAACGACAGCAAGTGTAAGCCTGTAAAACAAGGAAAATTAATTATTAATCTTCAAGAAACATGTGCTTTCGATTCCATTTTACAACTTGTTATCAGTGGAATCGTAACCCATGCAACATATCGCGATACAATTAATTCATCCTCGAATGATATTTTCCAATTCGCAAAATCTATATTGGAACATGGCAGATTATTATCGATACGTTATAATTAACGCGCTACAATTTTACAACATTTATCTCTCTTTAACGATGCTTTAACGACGTACACTCGTGGTATTAAACGATTAAATGCAAATTGTAACGCTGCTCATTTAGCAGAATATCTGTTCAATAACGAACCGAGTTGTACTTACAACAAATCTTGCTCTTGCAATGTTGTAAATACTCGTCAGACAATTACGTGCAGTATCAACGTAGACGTACTCTTACAAGAAGGTTTACAATATATACAAAAAGCTATTGACGACGCAAAAGATTTGAAATCAAAATGTCGTACATGTAATGCCGCAGCAGAATATAATATTACCTACGGAAAACATATAATAATTGACACATCCATATTTACAAATCATAAATATACTAATCGACGACTGGACATTAGGCATGATCTAAATTCATTAGCGAAAACTATTGTTTTGAATAACATAAATTATATTTTGATAGGTATAGTAAACTACATACAATACAGTGATAAAAATGGACATTATAGCGCTTTTGCACTTGCAGGTACGCGATGGTACGAATATGATGATCTGCAAAAGAAGCGCATGATTGCAAAATCTACCCAGATAAATCCTCATGTGATTCTATATGTGAGATGTGACTAAATATTTACGATTTTATTTTATTATTTTGATTGTTTAAAATTGCAGAATTTAAGTTTTATTTAATTTTAAAACCATAATATTTCAGTAGGTATAGATACCAATCAAACATAAAATTTAAAAAAAATTTTTTATAATATTCAAAATTCTAAAAAAAATTAAAAAAATTTCATAATTAGTATTAACTCCTATTTCTATTATATTTTAACTAATATTATTTTTAAGATTTAAAGAATTTACGATAGATTTTAGTTCTTAAATTTAATACCAAAGATTAGATAAATAAATTTTAATATTTTAAATTAGCATGTAAGAGTAGTACGCAATATATTAGATTATAACTATGTTATCTCTTAGTTAAAAATTTTTATTTTCATTATTTTGATATATATTATTTTTAAGATTTAAAGATAGATTTTAGTTTATTTTTTAAATGTAGTACCTAAGATTGGCAAAAATTTCCTACGTTCCTGGAGGAGTAAAATTTTTTTCGCAATTCCGGCGTTCTGATGAGAGTTCCGTTTGCACCCCGACGAGTTCTCTCGAAAGTTATGAAGGCTCGAAGCTGTAGAACCAAGAACAAAAAAGTTATGACCATTTTTAGTTATACGCGTCCGAAAATTTCTAAGTCCCTAAGGGGGTGAAATTTTTTTCGCATTTCTGGCGTTCTGATGACAGTTCCGTTTGCACCCCGACGAGTTCTCTCGAAAGTTATTAAGGCTCGAATCTGTAGAACCAAGAACAAAAAAGTTTTGACCACTTTTACCGAAAAATGAGGTGCCGTTTTCGAGTTAAAAAAAAATTTTTTTTAATATTTAACGGTCAAAACCACTGTTAAAAAGTATCAGGAACTATAGAACTCTTCGAGAATTATAAGATAGCATGATTTAAATGCTATTTTTCGCATGTTGCGGTGCCACGAGAAGTTAGCACCACCTCATATTTTCAAAATGCCATTTTTTATGGTATTTCGCCGGAACTATTTCTAAAACCTATCAAGAACTGTAGAACTACTTGGGGTGCAAACGGAACTCTCGCTGAAATTTACGATTTTAAAAAATGCGATGCCAACTTCACAGAGGTCAAAAGACGTTCAGAGGACATTCTAAAGACGTCTTCTCATTCAAAGACATTTTCGGGATGTTCTCTGAATATCTTTTGGATATGCATGTCTGGCTAGATATGATTCTTACTTCATTTCTGCTTCTACGCGATCTAAACGTTCGTGTATTTTCCTGTAAATATTAAGTAATATTTAGTAGTAAGTAGTTTAGTAGATTATTCATGCTTCTATAAAGATATGCAATTTATATATGCCTTATAATATATATTTTTTCACTATGAATGTATTTTTAATAGTTATTTTAATTTATAGTAACAAGTAGATATATATAGAGAATTAATCTAATACAGGGATCTGAGGGAGGTGAGGTAAGCGGGGGAAACCGCTTAACTCACCTCCCGGTACTGATATTTCCGGGGAGGGGTACCAAAAACCCCCTGATTGAGGGGGGGTATACATATGGTTCCGCACGTTGAGGAAGTGTCCTCTCCGACTGATTGCGGAGGTCTGATGGTGAGAGAGAGGAATGTTAACTGTTATAGATATAAAATATTCATCCCACTCTGTTTATCCGTAATGTATATTTGCAATAAATAATTAGATTAATATTAATAAATTTTTATATCCCCATGGTAACGACGCGATAGACGTTCGCAACGCGGTAGAGAGAGACGGTGCTATAGACGTTCGCAACGCGTTAGAGGGAGACGGTGCTATAGGCGTTCTATATAGCGTAGAACAAGGAGAGTATGATGGTAGGAAAAAGGAGAGCATGATGGTAGGAAAAGGAGATATGGGTGCGAGAGAAAGAATAGAGAGAAAGGAGGATAGCGAGAAGGAGAGCGTGTTATGGGGTGCGAGAGAAAGAATAGAGAGAAAGGAGGATAGCGAGAAGGAGAGCGTGTTATAGGGTGCGAGAGAAAGAATAGAGAGGAAGGAGGATAGCGGAGGCTAAGGCGTACGCGAGAAAAAGATAATTTTTGTATGTAGTTAAGTTTTTTTTAGAATGTTAAATGTTATCTTATTATATATCTTATTATCTAATTATATCTAAAACAGTGGTAGAAGGATGGGATAGATGATGAAGGTGGAAATAAGTAATAAATATATATAAGTTTAACATACATTTTTATTTAAAAAGTGTGTATGTGTATACATAAAAAGTGTGTGTGTGTGTGTGTGTGTGTGATTTAAAATTAAATATTTAAAAAGATATAAAAATTTTTAAAAATATAAAAGATATAAAAATTTTAAAAAACTAAGTTTGTTGGGGCGAGGCGCCAGGGGCGCTCCCAGTAGTTGCGTCTGTAACAGGAAAGAACATTTTTTATTAGTACTTTTAAAAATATTTAAAATTTGCGCATACTTACATTACGAGGGGCTCCTCTTCGAATAGCATGCGGAGGCCGAATATATCCACGTATAAATGCTGATACTCCACGTCGAGATCTCAGACCCCGGAACATCATCACGCACCCATGCGTAACAATAATAGTTTTTGATGTTTTCACACATAAGTCCTCGGTGTATGTGCGACACTTACACAATAATAGTTTTTGTAGTATTCACACACAAGTCTTAAGTTATACAAATGGGACACATATTACAAGGTAATATTTGATATAATGGATTTCGACACTCGCTACAAAATAGTCCGAGAATTAATGAAAAAATATTAATTGAGTGTTCCCGCACAGCACGAATCTCATCAAAAAGTTCCGCCACTCATAAAACATGATGCGCAGAAGTATGTGCCATCTATAGTTGCACAATAAAAATATATGCAACACATCCTTTTTAGTCCATCATATGAATTAATTTCCGGTAAGTCTATATCACGATAGATTCTTTCCTCACAAAGTGAAAGTGACAAAAACACTTTCGTCACTCTCATAATCACTGTCCTCTAAGGGTGGCACTTCAATGTCCAATCCCTCTTCGTCAGAATTGTCCATATTATTATCATTATTTTCAATATCATCTAAACCGATATTTCCAATATTGTCATTATTTTCATCATCATCACTAGATAGTTCTAAGAGTGGCACTTCAATGTCCGATTCCTCTTCGTCAGAAATGATCATTAAATAATCATCACCATTATTTTCATCCATATTCGGAAGACACAAGCACAATGCACAGATTTACTCGCGACACGAGCACAATGCATAGATTTACTCGCGACACGAACACGTAATAAACTTTTTCTTAGAGAAAAAACTAACCACGCGCCACGCGCATTTATCTCAAATATATAACACGAGATCTCATATCTCATCTCTTTCTAAATAGAGTATCTCTTTCTAAATAGACTATGCATATGATCCAATGAAAGGTATACGTCTTTGTTTGACTGAGACTAAGATAGCGCGAGGAGGAGGAAGAGTCGTAGAAGAATAAAATAGTGTGAAGAGAAACATTAATGTTAATAATTTTTTATTTTTTTATTTGTTACAAGTATCATAAAGTATATCATTTATAGCACACGCCAACAATTCGCAATCTACGAGTGATCCACTATCGAACGCGTCACTCTCGCGAATCGCTTTCACAGTATCATTTACATTAGTAATATTGTTACGTTGCAAAACGTTACAAAATTGTTTAAACTTTTCATTCACGAGATGTGTATTTTGACACAACCATGAATGCATATGATCGATACAATCTTCAAAATCGAATAAATGTAATAATGTTTGAGGTGCATGTACAAAGACTTATTAGATAATGTTAATTTAATAATCCTCGATCCGTTTAATTTAATCATTTGAATAGATAGATCGCAGATCCATAATGGTTGACTTTCAGTTGATTGTACATGTCGTTCAATGTCTGTACGTTTCTGCATCAATGAGTGCCAGAGTACGATAGGCAATACTAATCGATTGCCTCGGTTGTCACCAAGTATCAATTCCACATAAGACATAGCTCCAACGCTTATTCCAATCTCCAAATATTTGTAAGATGTCGGGGTTAAGGTATACCTTCTCCCAAGTATGCAAACCGCACGACGAGATGAAACGCTATATAAAATATTAAAATATATTAAAAAATAATATTTAGAAAATAATATTTAGAAAATAAATGAAACTTACATTTTCTTTGATTGAATTTCACCGTTCTCAATCGGAATGTAAAAATTCATCTTGTTGGTTTCTTTTGTGTACATTTTTTTTAGCACAACCTTATGCATGAACAACTGATGCGATACTAAACTATTCAAAGTACTGCGAGCAATTTGTAATATCGCAAAACGTAATGAGGAGGAAGTATTTGTGACGTAATTTTGCAAGCGCCAATGTAAGACTGCGAGTAATATCGCAAAACGTAATGAGGAGGGAAGTATTTCTGACGTAATTTTGCAAGTGCCAATGTAAAGCTGCTAGTAATATCGCAAAACGTAATGAGGAGAAGAGTATTTCTGACGTAATTTTGCAAGCACCAATGTAAGGCTTCTAAAAATCGCGTCCCCACGTGCTTTCTTGAGCGCCGTGTGTGGCTGCCGTATGATGAAATCGATTCAAATATTCAAATGTATATGATGATTGAAATATTCGGTTACAAATGTATACGACAAAGCGTGAGATCAAATTTTTGCTAAATGATAACATAAACAACGTCGACAGTACGGATGTTTGCGCTAAAGAATAACGCGCCTACAGTACGAATGTTTGCGCTAAAGAATAACGCGCCGACAGTACGAATGTTTCCGCTAAAGAATAACGTTTCGCATAGTGGCTGGGCATTATCATGTATATTTGACTATAAATATAAATAATAAATATAACCCTATGCGTACAGGATGTCATATTATATTACATTACCATGAAATATGTGTGAGATAAAGAGATATGATATTATAGAAATGACGTATGTTTACACGAAAGAATAACGTTTCGCAACGCGAAAAGAATATAACGATTAGATATAAATCAGAACAGAGAGTCACATCTCGCCATTATTGTCGAAGCTTGCGCGAGTGTACCTTATATGTAAAAAATGGAGCAGGTTTTAACACATCAATCCACCTTGATAAATTCGGTGGAGGAGTACTTTGCGTGGGAGGTGCGATGCGATGATTATATCAAGTCGTTGAAAGAACAGAGTCGAATTAAACGACCGCGAATATCGATCGGATATCAACAATTGTTGATCGCAAAGATCGCGCGACTCGAAGGACTGAAAAATGCGTTGCGCAAACGTTTCGTACACGTGGGTGCCGGACACAGCGCGCATCAAGCTGCACTATTTTGGCGAGAAATTGATACAGCGTTCGAGAACCGTATATCGACTGGTGCGATAATCAATATCAATTATATCGAACCTCGCCAGTTTCTCGAAGACGCGAGTGATATCGTGCTCGAACATGTGCGAGACGCAATCAAAACACACTGCAGTGTGAAAGTGAATACTGTGTTTAACGGTGAGTTTGTGGCGGGTGAAAAGCACGACAATAAAAGTGTAAGTACAAAAAACTGTGAACTCTTTCGTACATCTGATTTACGCGAATGGTACGAGCAACGTGTTATCGAGCCCACTTTAGCATCTCTCGAAGAATTTCAAGAACGTGATAGTGGGTGGGCATTATCGCGTATACTTAATTTGACTGTAAATATAAATAAATATAATCCTATGCGTGCGGGATTTCATATTATATTACTGCGAAAGATAATGATGAAATGAGCGGTAGTTAACGTGCGATCCAAAGACAATGCATGTTTTGCATGGACAGTGACTGCTGCTATGTACCCCGCTGAAAGAATCGTTGAACGAGAATTATCGTACCCGCGTTATACAGATGTGCTAAATCTTCGAGACATTGAGTTTCCAGTGACTCTTAATCAAATTAAAAAGTTTGAAATTAACAACAATATTTCAATCAATGTGTATACCATCGAAAACGAAAATATTGTTCCTGTTCGTCTTTCGGAGCAAAAGAGGGACAAGCACGCCAATTTGCTCTACATTCAAGATGCGCAAGATATCGGACATTTCGCGTGGATCAAGAATTTATCCCGACTCGTGAGTTCGCAACTCAATGGACAAAAATATATCTGCGATCGGTATGTATATTTACTATTATTGATTTTTTTCAAAATAAATATATAATTATTATTCCTATTTTATAGACGTTAAAATATATATATAATTATTATTTTTATTTTTTATAGTTGTCTACATTATTTTTATTCGAATGAGAAACTACAGTTACATACTGTAGACTGTGGGAAGATAAATAACTGTGCTATTCGATTACCGAGCGATAAAGATAAGTGATTAGCTTTTAACAACTATAACAGGAAGGAGCAGGTTCCTTTCGTCATGTATGCCGACCTGGAATGTGTTTTGAGAAAGACGGACAAAGAAGAAGCAGAAAAAAATTTATACCAGCATCATCAAGTGTTTAGTATCGCTTATTATGTACATTGCTCGTACAAATCGTTATCCGCGTATCATTCATGTCGGGATAATAATTGCATTGCATGGTTTGCTGAAGAATTTAAAAATTTAGCAACGCGCGTGAAAACAATTTTATCTACAAATCTTCCCATGATAAATTTGACGCGTGAAGAATTGGAAAAGTTTAACAGCGCTACTCAATGTCATATATGTGAGAAACCATTCGTGGAAGACGATACGCGTGTACACGATCATTGTCACCTCACTGGGCGGTACAGAGGTCCCGCGCATTCAAATTGCAATCTAAATTATAAGGAATCCTTTTATATTCCAATTATTTTCCACAATTTATCCGGTTACGATTCACATTTTATCATCGAGGAAATAGCCACAGCGTTCGAAGGAAGAATCGATCTACTTCCGATAACTAAAGAAAAATACATTTCATTTACGAAAGATGTTAAACTTACGGAAGACAATTCGCGAAATCACATTAAATTACGTTTCATCGATTTTTTTAAATTTCTCACAACAAGTCTCAACAAATTAGCATCTTTTCTCAGTAAAGATAAATTAAAAATTTTACAATCTGAATATGAAAATTTGCGTGTAGAAGACTTTGATTTGTTAACGCGAAAAGGTGTCTTTCCGTACGAATATATCGATTGTGTAGATAAATTGCACGATATATGTTTACCTCCGCGCGAATTATTTTACAGTTTCTTGACCGATAACAGTATCCGAGAACGATTACGCGCACGCCGAGACTGTTTGGAACCGATTCTCCATTAGAACGCTAGGCGAATATAGCGATCTATATTTAAAAATTGTCTTGTTAGTCGATGTTTTTGAAAATTTTCGTGACAATTGTATCAAGAGTTGCTCGATCCTGCGCATTACTATACTCTTCCCGGATACACGTGGGATGCCATGTTGAAGCATACAAACATTAAGTTTGAATTGCTCACTGACATCGATATGAAAATGTTTATAGAACGAGATATACGTGGTGGTTTGAGTCAATGTTCCAACAGATACGCGCATGCTAATAACAAGCACATGCAGTCATACGACCCATTGAAACCGTCATCGTATCTAATGTATTTCGATGTAAATAATTTATACGGATGGGCAATGTGTCAACCTTTGCCTTACGCTAATTTTCAATGGGTCGACAATATATCCAATTTTGATCTATCATCGATCGCGTCCAATTCGCCTACAGGCTATATCCTCGAAGTCGATCTCGAGTACCCGCAACATCTTCACGACGCACATACTTACTTACCGTTTTGTCCGACACGTAACAAACCACCCGGCAGGCGAGAGAACAAGTTGCTCGCAACCTTATACGATAAGAAACGATACGTAATACACTACCGCAATCTGCAGCAATGTATGCGACACGGTCTTCGCGTTACAAAAATTCATCGCATATTACAATTCGCGCAATCTCCATGGTTACGTACATATATTGAATTAAACACGCAATTTAGAACAATGGCGAAAAATGATTTTGAAAAGAATTTATACAAATTAATGAATAATGCAGTTTTCGGCAAAACGATGGAAAATGTGCGCAATCGCGTAGATGTTAAACTTATAACAAAATGGGACGATAGGCGCAAAGGCGATGATCACGAAACCAAATTTTAATAGCAGGAGTGTTTTTTCGGAAAATTTAATCGCTGTGGAATTGCGTAGACTCGAGGTGAAGTTTTACAAACCAAATCTATGTAGGTATGTGTATACTTGATGTATCCAAGATGTGTTTGTACGAATTTTATCACGATTACATGATTCCAATGTAACAAGGAAAATGTAAAGTCATGTACACCGACACGGATAGTTTCATATATCACATTGAGTGCGAAGACGTGTACGAGAATATGAAACGCGACATCGGCAAGTTCGACACGAGCGACTATGCGATAGACAATGCGTACGGTATACCGCTCGTGAATAAAAAGGTACCGGGTCTGATGAAGGATGAAAACAACGGTATGATAATGACAGAATTTGTCGGGCTTAGAGCAAAAATATATGCGCTAAAAGTAGATGGTAAAAAGAATACGTAAAAGGTAAAAGGTGTCAAGAATAACGTTGTCGCGAAAACGATAACATTTGACGATTACATGCAGTGTCTGAACGAAGGAATTAAAATGACGCGACAGCAATCGACTATAAGATCAAAAATGCATAAAGTATATACCACGCGGCAGAAAAAAATTGCTTTAAGTCCACACGATGATAAACGGTATTTAATACCTAAAAATATCGATACGCTACCATGGGGGCATTACAGAATACCGTTGTAAAAAGAAAAAAGTGTATATAAGTAGATAGGATAAGAGAGTTCTAATCCAGGGATCTGAGGGGGGTGGGGTAAGCGGGGAGGAGACGAGGCGAGGTACCTCGCCTCCCGTGGGGGAGGCCAAATGTCCCCCTAGACTGAGGGGAAGGGGGAGGTACCAAATGTCCCCCCCAGATTGAGGGGGAAAGGTTGGTACCAAACACCCCCCTGATTGAGAGGGGGAGGGGGGAAGGCATACATATGGTTCCGCACGTGGAGGGAGTGTCCTCTCCGACTGACTGCGGAGGTCTGATGGTGAGAGAGGAATGTCAACTGTTATAGATAAAATAATCACCCCACTCTGTTTATCCATAATGTATATTTGCAATAAATAATTACGTTCGCAACGTGGTAGAGGGAGACGGTGCGATAGACGTTCGCAACGCGGTAGAGGGAGAAGGTGCGATAGACGTTCGCAACGCGGTAGAGGGAGAAGGTGCTATAGGCGTTCGCAACGCGTTAGAGGGAGACGGTGATATAGGCGTTCTATATAGCGTAGGACAAGGAGAGTATGACGTGGTGTGAGAAGGAAAGCGCTGTATGTGTATGACAAGAGAGTGCATGATGATAGGAAAAGGAGGGCATGATGGTAAGAAAAGGAGAGCATGATGGTAGGAAATGGAGATATGGGTGCGAGAGAAAAGAATAGAGAGGAAGAAGGATAGCGAGAAGGAGAGCGTGTTATGGGGTGCGAGAGAAAGAATAGAGAGGAAGGAGGATAGCGGAGGCGCGATAAGACGGAGGCTAAGGCGTACGCGAGAAAAAAGATAATTTTTGCATGTTAAGTTTTTTATAATGTTAAATGTTATCTTATTATCTAATTATATCTAATACAGAGGAAGAAGGATGGGATAGATGATGAAGGTGGATAAGTAATAAATATATATAAGTTTAACATAAATTTTATTTAAAAAGTGTGTATGTGTATACATATAAAGTGTGTGTGTGTGTGTTTTAAAATTAAAAAAGAATAGAAATTGTAATAGAAAATTTGCAAAATTAAAATAGTTATATGTTTAAATATAAAAATATAAAAAAGAATTAAAATTATAGTAGAAAATTTAAAAAATTAAAAATCTGTAGGGGCGATGCGCCATGGGAACTCGTCATAGCTGCGTCTGTAACAGGAAAAAAAAACATTTTTATTAGTACTTTAAAAATATTTTCTAAAATGATAAAAATTATAAATACTCACAATCTATTCGGAGTCTCTCTCATCTGACGACCTGGAGTCCTCCTGCAGAATTTCGGGGAGCCACGGTTCCTCTGTCTCCCACACCTCATACGGAAGCTCACCAAAGAGTTTCCGCAAACAAAGACGATAGATAAAAGATCCTTTGAGCCTTTTTCAGTTTTTTTTCAACACATGTGTGTGTGTA
Organism: Anoplolepis gracilipes; assembly: GCF_047496725.1. NCBI lineage: Eukaryota > Metazoa > Arthropoda > Insecta > Hymenoptera > Formicidae > Anoplolepis > Anoplolepis gracilipes. The sequence goes on from NW_027328675.1 coordinate 156,189, forward strand.
TTAAATGAGTTATGTACAAGTCGCTTTCTTCTTTCTTCTAAAAAGTCTATCCTTCTTTCTTTTTTTATCTGTAGCAGCCTCTCTTTTCGAAGATACTTTATTTCCACAACAACAGGATCTTCAAATTGCATAAGTTCTATATCGGTATTTTCATCGACCACATCACATAAAAAATCTATATCGTCACGGATCTCGAAAAACAGTTTTAACGATCTTGCATAAGTCTTTGGTAAACCAATTTCACGATTTTGTAAAAATTGCACTACAGAATTCATGGCACTACCGAAGGCGTTGTAGTTTATGCGATACTAAACTATTCAAAAGTTATAGCACCGTGTGTGCGGCTGTCGTATGATGAAATCGAATCAAATGTATACGACGATTGAAATATTCGGTTACAAATGTATACGACAAAGCGTAAGATAAAATTTTTGGCTAAATGATAACATAAACAGACCGTCGACAGTACGGATGTTTGCGCTAAAAAATAACGCGCCGACAGTACGAATGTTTGCGCTAAAGAATAACGTGTCGCATAGTGGGTGGACATTATCATGTATATTTGACTATAAATATAAATAATAAATATAATTAGGCGTTCTATAGTACGATGTGGTGTATGTGTAGGACAAGGAGTGCATGACGATAAGAAAAGGAGAGCATGATGGCAGGAAAAGGAGATATGGGTGCGAGAGAAAGAATAGAGAGGAAGAACAGCGCGCATGGTGAGAGAAAGAATAGAGAAGAAGGAGAGCGCGCATGGTGAGAAAAGGACAGCGCTATAGAAGTAGGACAAGGAGAGTATGATGTGTAAGGAAAGGAGAGAGCATGATGGTAAGGAAAGAAGGTGACAGTAAAAGAAATATAAATGTATAAAAATTCCAAATTTATTTAAAATTAAAAAAATTTAATTACAGAATATAGAAAATAATACTTGAACTATAGTTTTTAATGTAAATATGGGTTGATTAAACCTTCATGATGATGATTCGATCACCAATTGAATATTTTAAATACATTTTGTAAAGCGCAATTTCTTACATGTTTATCGTAGTGCAGAGTAACATTAAATTTATCTAAAGGAGGAACGTCTTCATAGTCGTTATCCAATGTCTCGATAATAAGGCCGATTCTCGCATCATCTACCAGTAAATTTGCCAACCATTCTCGTTTTTCATGCCCCTTAACATACATTCGAGAAGCTGCATCTTTCAACGTCACAGTTTCAGTGATTAAACGTTTAGCCATGTAGTATGGAATGTTTCCATCTTCCCATTGCAGATTGTGATGTTTTCCAATCGAAAACGAATAAAACGAGCGTTTCTGCTCGGTTTAAGAGCGCCTTATAACTTCATATAATATTCGGCGTACAATTTTGGTTGTAGGATAGATTTTTCTTGTATCGCAAGTTTTAACATTGGAGGGGATAATTGCTGATTCATGTAATTTTACGTACTACGTTCGTTAGAGGATTGTCACATTAAAGAATAGGCGAAGAAAGAAATAATAAAAATCAGTAATGAAAAAGACAACTGCCTCTCCACACAGCATTCATACAGATAATTATAATAAAACAATTATTGAATCACGACACAATCAAATAAACATTAAACAGACATGTATCGAACATTGATCAACATCAATTGAAACATCGATCCAACCATGTTCGAACCACAATCATACATCAAATAAACATCAAACAAACATCTATCGAACCGCGATGAACATCGATCCAACCATGTTTGAACCACTATCGTACATCAAACGAACGTCAATCAACATAAAATGTATCATGATCAATTATAATAAACAAAAATCAACTATTTGTACTGTTTAAGAGACGTTAATTATTTTAATATCGTGAATCGAAATATAGTACCAGATGCAACTGCATCACGTACTGAAATATAATACGATATAATACTACAGAGATGGACAAGAAAAAACTCTCATTTTCTTCTAACTCGAGTATCACGTCTCATCTACATAAGTATTTTTCAGCATCTTTAGCAGAATGAATTTAGATCCAATTATACACAGGATACGTTTTATAAAGAATAGGCGAAGAAAGAAATAATAAAAATCAGTAATAAAAAAGACAACTGTCGCTCCACACAGTGTTCATACAGATAATTATAATAAAACGATTATTGAATCACGACACAATCAAATAAACATTAAACAAACATGTAACGAACATTGATCAACATCGATTGAAACATCGATTCAACCATGTTTGAACCACTATCATACTTCAAACGAACGTCGATCTCAACATCAAATAAACCTCAATCAACATTAAAAACGAACCATGATCAGTTCGTAATCAACTGTCATTGATCGACTACTTGTTTAAAGATGTTAAATATTCCACGTCTATTGTCTGCTGAAAATGCAAACTAACAGAAAAATGCATCACGTACTGTAATATATTATTCACCACACAGATGTATACAAGGATAAGGTATATAATACTTGCTATAAGGAGAGGATAGAAAAAAAGATAATAACGCATATGTATTTTGACAATAGTTTATTATAAATATGGATTGATCAAACCTTTATAATAATGCTTCGACCACCAATTGAATATTTTGAATACATTTTGTAAAGCACAATTTTTATATGTTTATTGCAATGCATAGTAGATTCGATTTTATTTTCAATCGCGTCCAATTTAAATAATATTCTATTTAACTTTTGAATAGTTTAGTATCGCATAAACTACAACGCCTTCGGTAGTGCCATGAATTCTGTAGTGCAATTTTTACAAAATCGTGAAATTGGTTTACCAAAGACTTATGCAAGATCGTTAAAACTGTTTTTCGAGATCTGTGACGATATAGATTTTTTATGTGATGTGGTCGATGAAAATACCGATATAGAACTTATGCAATTTGAAGATCCTGTTGTTGTGGAAATAAAGTATCTTCGAAAAGAGAGGCTGCTACAGATAAAAAAAGAAAGAAGGATAGACTTTTTAGAAGAAAGAAGAAAGCGACTTGTACATAACTCATTTAATACACACACACATGTGTTGAAAAAAAACTGAAAAAGGCTCAAAGGATCTTTTATCTATCGTCTTTGTTTGCGGAAACTCTTTGGTGAGCTTCCGTATGAGGTGTGGGAGACAGAGGAACCGTGGCTCCCCGAAATTCTGCAGGAGGACTCCAGGTCGTCAGATGAGAGAGACTCCGAATAGATTGTGAGTATTTATAATTTTTATCATTTTAGAAAATATTTTTAAAGTACTAATAAAAATGTTTTTTTTTCCTGTTACAGACGCAGCTATGACGAGTTCCCATGGCGCATCGCCCCTACAGATTTTTAATTTTTTAAATTTTCTACTATAATTTTAATTCTTTTTTATATTTTTATATTTAAACATATAACTATTTTAATTTTGCAAATTTTCTATTACAATTTCTATTCTTTTTTAATTTTAAAACACACACACACACACACTTTATATGTATACACATACACACTTTTTAAATAAAATTTATGTTAAACTTATATATATTTATTACTTATCCACCTTCATCATCTATCCCATCCTTCTTCCTCTGTATTAGATATAATTAGATAATAAGATAACATTTAACATTATAAAAAACTTAACATGCAAAAATTATCTTTTTTCTCGCGTACGCCTTAGCCTCCGTCTTATCGCGCCTCCGCTATCCTCCTTCCTCTCTATTCTTTCTCTCGCACCCCATAACACGCTCTCCTTCTCGCTATCCTTCTTCCTCTCTATTCTTTTCTCTCGCACCCATATCTCCATTTCCTACCATCATGCTCTCCTTTTCTTACCATCATGCCCTCCTTTTCCTATCATCATGCACTCTCTTGTCATACACATACAGCGCTTTCCTTCTCACACCACGTCATACTCTCCTTGTCCTACGCTATATAGAACGCCTATATCACCGTCTCCCTCTAACGCGTTGCGAACGCCTATAGCACCTTCTCCCTCTACCGCGTTGCGAACGTCTATCGCACCTTCTCCCTCTACCGCGTTGCGAACGTCTATCGCACCGTCTCCCTCTACCACGTTGCGAACGTAATTATTTATTGCAAATATACATTATGGATAAACAGAGTGGGGTGATTATTTTATCTATAACAGTTGACATTCCTCTCTCACCATCAGACCTCCGCAGTCAGTCGGAGAGGACACTCCCTCCACGTGCGGAACCATATGTATGCCTTCCCCCCTCCCCCTCTTAATCAGGGGGGTGTTTGGTACCAACCTTTCCCCCTCAATCTGGGGGGGACATTTGGTACCTCCCCCTTCCCCTCAGTCTAGGGGGACATTTGGCCTCCTCCCCGGTCAGTACGGGAGGCGAGGTACCTCGCCTCGTCTCCTCCCCGCTTACCTCACCCCCCTCAGATCCCAGGATTAGAACTCTCTTATCCTATCTACTTATATATTTGAAAATTATATATTTATATATATGTAAAGTTTATATAATATTTGTTATATTTTTACAATACATTATTTTTATGTATCCAAGAATTCCGTGAACTATCGAATCCCAACCATTTCACAAAAACTTCATCACCCCTCTTCCTCAATATCTTTTCCACAAGATATATAACGGGATTAGCAACGCGTTGTAGTTCGTATTCGTAAAATTAACCGGCGACGGGATTTCCGCGCGAAACTTTTAATATATATCTCACGGAATTAGTTTTCTGTATCTTAACAATTTCAAACACTTTGGTGGTCCAATTTAGTGTGTAGCCTTTTTGGGAGCGTCTCATTTGACCAAGTTGTTATTGACCACAGAAACTTTTGACCACGTTGCATTTGACCACGTTACGATTGACCACGCGTTGCATTTTACCACGTTGCGATTGACCACGCGTCGCAATTGACCACGTTGCAATTGACCACGTTGCGATTGTCCACGTTACTATTGACCACGTTGCATTTGATCACGTAGCTTTTGACCACGTTGCGATTGACCACGCGTCGTATTTGACCACGTTGCAATTGACCACGTTGCGATTGACCACGTGTTGCGATTGACCACGTCGCAATTGACCACGTTGCGATTGACCACATTACTATTGACCACGTTGCATTTGACCACATAGCTTTTGACCGCGTTGCGATTGACCACGCGTCGTATTTGACCACGTTGCGATTGACCACGTGTTGCGATTGACCACGTCGCAATTGACCACGTTGCGATTGACCACGTTGCGATTGACTACGTTGCTATTGACCACGTTACGATTGACCATGCGTCGCATTTGACCACGTCGCGATTGACCACGCGTTGCAATTGACCACGTTGCAATTGACCACGTTGCATTTGACCACGTTACAATTGACCGTGCGTTGCATTTGACCACGTTGCGTTTGACCACGCGTCGCATTTCACCATGTCGCGATTGACCACGTTGCATTTGACCACGCCTCGCATTTGACCACGTCGTATTTGGCCACGTCACGATTGACCACGTTGCGATTGACCACGCGTCGCATTTGACCACGTCGCATTTAACCACGTTGCATTTGACCACGTCGCGATTGACCACGTTGAGATTGACAACGTTGCATTTGACCACGCATCGCATTTGACCACGTCGCGATTGACCACGTTGCAATTGACCACGCGTCGTATTTGACCACGTTGCGATTGACCACGTGTTGCGATTGACCACGTCGCAATTGACCACGTTGCGATTGACCACGTTGCGATTGACCACGTTACTATTGACCACGTTGCATTTGACCACGTAGCTTTTGACCATGTTGCGATTGACCACGCGTCGTATTTGACCACGTTGCGATTAACCACGCGTTGCCATTGACCACGTTGCAATTGACCACGTTGCGTTTGACCACGCGTCGCATTTCACCATGTCGCGATTGACCACGTTGCATTTGACCACGCATCGCATTTGACCATGTTACGATTGACCATGCGTCGTATTTGACCACGTCGCGATTGACCACGTTGAGATTGACAACGTTGCATTTGACCACGCATCGCATTTGACCACGTCGCGATTGACCACGTTGCAATTGACCACGCGTCGTATTTGACCACGTTGCGATTGACCACGTGTTGCGATTGACCACGTCGCAATTGACCACGTAGTTTTGACCACATTGCGATTGACCACGCGTCGTATTTGACCACGTTGCGATTGACTACGTTGCTATTGACCACGTTACGATTGATCATGCGTCGTATTTGACCACGTCGCGATTGACCACGCGTTGCAATTGACCACGTTGCAATTGACCACGTTGCAATTGACCACGTTGCATTTGACCACGTTACGATTGACCATGCGTCGCATTTGACCACGTCGCGATTGACCACGCGTTACAATTGACCACGTTGCAATTGACCACGTTGCATTTGACCACGTTGCTATTGACCACGTTACAATTGATTACGTTGCATTTGACCACGTTACGATTGACCATGCATCGCATTTGACCACGTCGCGATTGACCACGCGTTGCAATTGACCACGTTGCATTTGACCACGTTACGATTGACCATGCGTCGCATTTGACCACGTTGCGATTGACCACGCGTTGCAATTGACCATGTCGCAATTGACCACGTTGCAATTGACCACATTGCGATTGACCACGTTGCGATTGACCACGTTGCGATTGACCACGCGTCGTATTTGACCACGTTGCGATTGACCACGTGTTGCGATTGACCACGTCGCAATTGACCACGTTGCGATTGACCACGTTGCGATTGACCACGTTGAGATTGACCACGTTACTATTGACCACGTTGCATTTGACCACGTAGCTTTTGACCACGTTGCGATTGACCACGCGTCGTATTTGACCACGTGTTGCGATTGACCACGTCGCAATTGACCACGTTGCGATTGACTACGTTGCTATTGACCACGTTACGATTGACCATGAGTCGCATTTGACCACGTCGCGATTGACCACGCGTTGCAATTGACCACGTTGCAATTGACCACGTTGCATTTGACCACGTTACGATTGACCATGCGTCGCATTTGACCACGCGTTGCAATTGACCACGCATCGCATTTGACCACGTTACGATTGACCATGCGTCGCATTTGACCACGTCGCGATTGACCACGCGTTGCAATTGACCACGTTGCAATTGACCACGTTGCATTTGACCACGTTACAATTGACCATGCGTCGCATTTTGACCACGTCGCGATTGACCACGCGTTGCCATTGACCACGTTGCAATTGACTACGTTGCTATTGACCACGTTACAATTGATTACGTTGCATTTGACCACGTTACGATTGACCATGCGTCGCATTTGACCACGTTGCGATTGACCACGCGTTGCAATTGACCACGTCGCAATTGACCACGTTGCAATTGACCACATTGCGATTGACCACGTTACTATTGACCACGTAGCTTTTGACCATGCGTCGCATTTTGACCACGTCGCGATTGACCACGCGTTGCAATTGACCACGTTGCAATTGACCACGTTGCAATTGACCACGTTGCATTTGACCACGTTGCTATTGACCACGTTGCAATTGACCACGTTGCGTTTGACCACGTTGCGATTGACCACGCGTCGCATTTGACCACGTCGCATTTAACCACGTCGCATTTCACCATGTCGCGATTGACCACGTTGCATTTGACCACGCCTCGCATTTGATCACGTCGTATTTGGCCACTTCACGATTGACCACGTTACGATTGACCACGCGTCGCATTTGACCACGTCACATTTGACCATGTCGCGATTGACCACATTACTATTGACCACGTTGCATTTGACCACGTAGCTTTTGACCGCGTTGCGATTGACCACGCGTCGTATTTGACCATGTTGCGATTGACCACGTCGCAATTGACCACGTTGCGATTGACTACGTTGCTATTGACCACGTTACAATTGATTACGTTGCTATTGACCACGTTACGATTGACCATGCGTCGTATTTGACCACCTCGCGATTGACCACGCGTTGCAATTGACCACGTTGCAATTGACCACGTTGCAATTGACCACGTTGCATTTGACCACGTTACGATTGACCATGCGTCGCATTTGACCACGTCGCGATTGACCACGCGTTGCAATTGACCACGTTGCAATTGACTACGTTGCTATTGACCACGTTACAATTGATTACGTTGCATTTGACCACGTTAGGATTGACCATGCGTCGCATTTGACCACGTCACAATTGACCACGTCGTGATTGACCACGTTGTGATTGACCACGTTGCGATTGACCACGTTGCATTTAACCACGTTGCGTTTGACCACGTCGCGATTAACCACGTTGCAATTGTCCACGATTAGTGCGGTGAGAGGAACGCTCTGCATTGACAACCTGAAGTCACACACATAGGCCGGTATTCATAGTCCGTTCTTATATATAAGATCATTTTTAAATATGTTTTTAGTTGACTTAAGACTACGTTCAACCAATCAGATGGCCGAATAGAATTTTAAGACTTTACTTAAGACGAGCTTGAATATAAGAACGGACTATGAATACCGGCCATAGTGCGCGCTTCGTTTAATGCGTGTGATTTTTTTCGTCTTAACACCTTATACTACCTGTAACATTTTTTGCTCAGTTTAACCTACTCTACCTGTACCTGACGGGTGGTTCGCGAATTATGGGACACCCTGTATACGCAGGGTATCTTACACACAACACGCGACATCATCATCATTTTACTATTACTGAAAAAACAAAATAATACTTTTCGGTGCAGTATCATATGTCACGTGTCACATCTCCGTCACTCGCCGCTCCCGTGCGGTTACCGCTTCTCACGTGCCAAGACAATTTTGTTTATTACTTTTAATAATTATTGCGAATTTTCTTCTCAGTTTAACATACTTTATCTGCTAACAAGCGGTTAAATGCGAACCACTACGGACACCCTATATACAGAGTGTCCGATTACTGATTGTGAGTAGAGTCCTATATAACAGAGAAGCGACATCGATCCCCCACCACCACCTCCAGCACCGCCATATTGTGCTCGCTCCAGAACTTTAATAAACACATACTCCGTTTATATGAGGTTATAAACGTGTTACAGTTTTTTTATTAAATATATCTGATAATCTCTCTCTTTCTCTCTCTCTCTCTCTCTCTCTCTCTCTCTCTCTCTCTCTCTCTCTCTCTCTCTCTCTCTCTCTCTCTCTCTCTCTCTCTCTCTCTCTCCCTCTCTCAAATAATAATAACAATTAAAAATGTTACGCAAAAATATAAGTGTATAAATGTATTGCATATGCAATCATTTTAATTATATTGAATATATATATAATCTTAATCCTTAACCTTCCCGAACAAGACAACCAAAAACTTCGCACACTCGTACCATCTCTTTATATTTATTATATTAATTTTTTTATATTATTATATTTAGAGACTGAAAGTTAAAAAATAAACGATATAAATTAAATATATATTATACATTAAATACATATATATTATATGATGCCTATTTCTAATGACAATTACAATATTATATCTAACCTAAACACTGACTAAACACATGCTGCATGCTGCATAAGTTTATCTTCACTTTGGGGCTCAATATGGCTGCTTCAATTAGGTGGGGGTATCACCAATCAGAAATCGCGACGCCGATGTCGCTTCTCTGTTTATATAGGACTCTAATTGTGAGTAAAAACGAAATGTGATGGTAGATTCCGTCAAATCGAAGTGTGTTATACGTCCACTTGTCTGACGTTGCTAAAATACTCCAGTATGTTATGTTAACAAAGATTTTTTATCCAAAGTTATATCGTGGAAAAGAACAACATCCCATAAACTTTATGCCTAGGGTCATCAGCAACGATTAACCAATCAGAAAGTCTCGTTTTAAACTGGCCAATTGACGACGTGGTCAATAGATTCCCACCCCAAATATTTGATACAAAAAATACAAAATATAGTCGGACCATAGACTTTTATAGACAGAGCCGTTAGGCCCTATTTAGGGCGAGAGGGGCTCTGATGATACGGGAAGAGAGCATCGGTGCCAACTCGGTTTATTTCGTTAAGACTCGATAATGTTCGGCCAATATCTAACCTAACATATATGTTGTGTTAAACATGGTGTTAAATAGTAGTGTGAAGAACATACTAACATCGAAGTTTAGAGATATAAAAATGAGTTTTGTGTTGTGTATAAATGTAAAAATCGCAAACACAAAAATAAATAAAATGTTGAACAAGTAGAGATGGAACGTGTTCTAAATAGGAACATTTCATTTCATTTGTAAGTAAAATATTTTAAATGTAGATTATGTAAATTAAGTATTTGCAAATAAATTGATGTAGTTAATTTAATATACTTATATAATAAATATAATTTATATATGAAAATATATATATATATTATTTTAGTCCCTATTTCCATGAAAACAAACGTGGTATACAAAATTAATTGTCTAAATTGCGACGCTTCTTATGTTGGTCAAACAGGCAGAAAGTTGAATACTAGGATAAAAGAACATAAGACCAACATAATGAAGCCCAATAACAACAAATCAGTGTTCACTGACCACCGCCTAACATACAATCATGACTTTGACTGGGACAATGCACAAATACTAGACAATGAGCCCTATTACACAAAAAGACTGATATCTGAAATGTTATATATCAAACGACAAATAAACAGCATAAATCTACAAACAGATATAGAATGTTTGCCAGCTATTTACGATGATATAATAAACAAACTGCCTAAGATTTAATGTCACCTATCTAACTCTTTCCATCTTAAATGTATTTTTCGCCCTTGAGCTCATTACCATCTGTACCATCGGCATAACCACACGTTAAACATCAGTTGCGCGATATATATACCATAGATTCAACAACACACAAACGGAATGCATATCCTGTAAGCTTTTTCTGAGTCACCACCATTATACACAAACTAGCGGTAAATAACTTTATTACAAACAGGTATTTATTATACTCATTTTATTAATACAGACTTAACCCCTCAATCTAACTGCATACCTCCCTCGGTCTGGAAACCTCGGAGAATTGCCTTGCGGGATTATTATGCAAGCCGTACAATAAAAGAGCCGAACAAGTTGGATCGTTTTATATATATGTAATTTATACAACTAACATGCGACAAATATGTACAGCGGTTCTAAGGCATTGATCCATTTAATCATGCGAATACGATCACGATTTTTAGTTCATACATTGCTTACGCCTTTATTATGCGATGTTTTCTCATTAATTTCATTTTTATCTATTTGTAATTCACTTATTTATTTTATTTTATTTTATATATTATGCTGAAAAGGATTCAAAACATGAATCGAAACGTTCAGATTTTTATTATAATTTCCGTCATTTTATAGAATGTTACTAATGTACTTAATGTCAATATACCTGCGACACATCACCTATATAAAAAACTTATAATTTTGATTCACATCTCCTCGCTCCTATTGCCTCTTTCTTACGTACTTATTTATATTATTTTAGGTTTCCTCAAAATATGGAGATGCGCAAGAAATGGCTCGAAGCCTTACATTTGCAAAATTATGAGCCAAAAAAATCTGCTGCAGTTTGTTCCGTTCATTTTAGAGAAACGAATTATCAACTTGATCATAAATATTGCAAATTAAAAAAAGTTGCTGTTCCACATGTATATATACATATATAATGATATTTATATAATATTTTATTTCTTAAATGTAACAATTATAAAGCCCATATCAGACTACGCATTAAAAATTGAAGAGTAAAGATTAAAGATTAGAATTTGACAAATCAGAACAAAATTTCTTTGTCCTAATTGGTCAAATTTTAATCTTCAATCCTAAATTTAAATCTTCAATGCATAGTCTGATACAGGCTAAAGAAATATTATGCTAACTTGTCTTTTTCAGTTACTTGAAATAGAAATGCAATCTGAATATACAATTCACACAAATGTAGATAAACCTCCAATTCAGACAAATTTAGATAAGCCTCCGATTCAGAAAAATTTACATGAGCCTCCAATTAAGACAAATTCAGATGTGCCTTCAATTCAGATAGATTCAGATGATCCAGTACTTCAGACAGATTCAAATAATCCTCCTCTGCAGAGAGTTTCGAGTGATTTAGATCATCAAAATACTTTTATTGAAGAAAATAACACTGGTTAGTATAAATAAAAAATAAATATATAAATAAATATATCTGCTTATGCTATAAAATAAATAATACTACTATAATGAATATTGTATATCGTTACAGGTAATACTAATAAAATGGTGCGTCGTTCTACTAGTATATCTCCTGACAGAATCATGAATTCACCAATAAATACTAAAATTCGAAAAATGTACAAAGATAACATTAAACATTTAAAAAGAAAACTATCTATAAGTCATTATGAGCGTAAAAAACACGGCTGAAATTATCTACACTAAAGAATGTATTAAAGGATCTGCAGAAACAGAATCTACTAACAGCAGAAGACAGCGATATTTTACAACATTTAGATGCAGGTATCAAAGAATTAATAAAGCGTGAAATAAGGAAACGGAAAAAATTGCCTGTATCTAGAGTGTATAAGTCTTGCTTGCGACAGTTTGCATTATCTCTTCATTATTACTCTCCAAAAGCATATAATTATGTTCGGTATAAATTTTATAACGCATTGCCACATCCAAAAACATTAGCCAGATGGTATCGTTCAGTTGATGGAGAACCTGGTATTAATACTGAGGCTATAGAGGCTATTAAACGACGCGCATATTCAGTTTCTTATAGATTAGTAGGTGCGCTAATGTTTGACGAAATGGCAATACGGCAACATGTCGACTATTGTAAAGATAAATTCGTTGGATATGTAGATTATGGTATGCATGTGGAATGTGATACGACAAAAATTGCCAAAGAAGCGTTAGTTTTTTGTGTTGTGTGCTTAAATCAAAATTGGAAATTACCTATTGCTTACTATCTGATAAACGGTATTACTACAAAACAAAAGCAAAATTTAACAATACAATGTTTAACTGCACTGTATGAAGCTGGCATGTTAATAGTATCAGTAACGTGTGATGGTTTGTCAAGTAACATTAAAATGTTTCAGAATCTTGGTTGTAGCTTAGACATAAAATCAAATAATTTCCAAACATGGTTCAAACATCCAACCGCAGACACCAAAGTCAATGTATTTCTTGATGCTTGCCATATGTTAAAGTTAATAAGAAACATTCTTGGCACTATAAAAGAACTTTTAGATAGTGCTGGAAATATAATAAAGTGGGAATATTTTGAAAAGTTACACCAATTACAAGAAAAAGAAGGTCTCCATCTTGGTAATAAATTGAGAACTAAACACATAGATTTTTATAAAAACAAGATGAAAGTCAAATTAGCGAGTCAATTATTAAGTACATCAGTTGCAAAAGCATTGGAATTTTGCAAAAATTTGTTACAATTACCACAATTTAAAGATTGCTCAGCAACTATAAAATTTACTTTTATTATTAATGATTTATTTGATATTTTCAATTGCAAAAATATAAGACAATGTGGTTTCAAAAAACCGATAAGTGTTGACAATAATGTAGAAATTTTTGAAAAAATTAAGAAATATAGAGAGTATATTAAAACATTAAAACTTATTAAAGAGCAGAAAAAAGTAAAAGTACTTAATTCGAAAGTTAAAACAGGTTTTCTCGGGTTTTTAATAAATATAGAAAGTTTACAAAATATGTACAAATTTAATTGCATTGATAATAACTTTTTAGAATATATTCCAACGTATAAAGTTAGTCAAGATCATTTAGAGTTATTATTTAGCAGTATACGTTCTCGTGGTGGATATAATAATAATCCTACTGTAAAACAATTTAAAGCTATTTTTAAAAAATTAATAACACACAGAAATACGAAACACAGCAAATGGTAACTGTATATCTCTAGAAAATATTCCAATATTACATACACCGTCAACGGATGATCCTGTTAATGTTATATATGCCACAATAAATGAAAATTTATATCAAAACTGGGTTAATGTTTTTGACACAAAAATTACTGATCACGATTACAGTTTAAATGTGCAATATCCGTTTTTTACTACGGAATATAAAAACGAAGTTATCACTTATATGGCTGGATATATATTAAAAAGACTTATGAAAACTTTACGTTATTCTGAATGCATTGAAACATTAATAATGGAACCAAGTACAAATATTAATTGTAATTTAATAAATATTAAAAAGAGAGGGTTATTATTATATCCATCAGAGAGTCTTGTGTACGTATGTAAACAAATTGAAAATAGTTTGATCACTTATATACATATACATAAGACACTTGATAAATTTAATATGAATAAGTTTATAAATGATATTTTGATATATTTCATAGATAAAAATATATTTTCGAAATTAAAAGACCATATTAACGATCAAAATTTTTTTATTAATCACTTTAATTACTTATTACGTGCCATTATACAATTATACACAAAAACAAGATTGACATATTATGTAAAAAAAGTAGAATTAAGTGATAGACATAAGTTTAATAAATTAATATTATTTAAAGGCCAATGAAAGTAATAAATATACATTTTACAATAAACATATATTTTATTTTATTTACTCTTTTATAAAAATTAAGTGCTAATATATATTAGAATAATAATATATATAACATATGTATATATATATATATATATATATATATATATATATATATATATATATATATACAGAATATTTTATAAAATATTTATTTAATAATAATATATACAATAAAAGATATAAAAATATTTAAAATGTGATTGTATCAGTGGGTCTAAATTTTTTTCGTATTACAATTTTTTTACGTTATATTTTTCTTGATTAGAAAAACTATTTGATTTAAAAAAAATTACAAAAAAGATTTTATAGTATTTATTATCATGTACAATATTTGAAATGACGCAAATAAAACATTTAATATATTAATTATAAATATTTTGATTAATAAAGTTAAGTTGAGAATCAGTAATTATATATGGAAAGCCGAACACATCCGATCGGTTACGAAAATGGCCGACCTGGCACCGATGCCCCCTTTACCGCGATTATCAGATGCCCCTCGTAAAACGCTCTGTCTATAGAAGTCTATGAGTCGGACCTCTTATCCTACGACATTTTTGGTCCGGAATCTTCCCCTTAAACCTCTGATCCTACGGCAAAATTTGAGAGTGGAGGTATAATTCCCCTTTCGCAGTCGTAGCATGAAAGGATTTTTTTTCGTAGGATAAGAGGATCGTAAGATAAGAGATCCGACTGTATGATGTTAGACTGAAATCACATGGTGCGGAATAGAAGTACGGAATAGAAAATGCGTCATAGAAACAGCCAATCAGAGCTTAAGGAGACATTGCGGCAAAGTTCTAATTGGCTGTTTCTATGACGCACTCTCTATTCCGTACTTCTATTCCGCATCATGTGATTTCAGCCTTAAAACAAGAACAAACGCGAGGTTAGGATATCTGTTATATCTGGAGTAGGCATAGCAGAACGTTATGTTAGAATATTTTTAATATTTAAATAATAAAGTATTATTTAATAAAATGTAGGAAATAATAAATTATTATTTAAATAAAAACGTTCTCTTACATAGCGTTCTTCTACAATACCTACTCTAGATACGACAGATATTCTAACCTCTGTTTTAATATCATGATTGAAATAATAGAAATATTCTAACAGAGCGTTTATCTAGACACCTACTCCAAGTGACAGATATCCTAACCTCGCGTTCGCCCTTGTTTTAATATATTTCGTGTTTTTAGTATTAAACATTTGAAAGCTCTTTACGGGATATTGCATCTTCTTACGATATGATAAGCAATCTGAGTTAACATACACGAGTATTTTAGCAACGTGAGACAAGTGGATGTATGTGTAAGACACAAGTAATTAAAAGTAAATATTGTTTATGTTATAATGTTTTATAGTGTATAGGTAATAATAAAGGGTATTTAACATAAGTTTAATAATTTTTTAATTAATCAACATTTTTTCTATTTACAGAATTTTCTCTAGAAATAATGTATGCTGTGCAACATACATATCAGTGCTGGGATAATACGGTGTAAGTACGTTAGGAAATATTTTTATTTTGTTATTTTATTGTTTGTTGAATCTAAAATAAGCCTGAATTACTATGACAGTTGTACGGGTAAGATTTCAGTTATACAGAGAAAGAGAAGACATATCTTGTCTTCACGCTGCTTATTAATATTGTATCATTTTTATTTTTATTTTAGCATAAGACTGTGATAGATTTATAATAATCAGCAAACCAGATTCAAGATGCACCGAGTGTCAAGAGGGAATCCATTACAAACTATGAGAATCTGTTAAGCGAGAGCTTAATATTAAAGTCTCCGCTAATAGAATCTTGTTTTATGTAATGGAATGATCAACGGTCGGTCACTAATGCAGTGATTGTAAAATCAATAATGGTTTTGTATTATTAATATGTTAGAAAATTGTGTAACATTTGTAACTTTCACGATATGTAACTTTTTAGTTAGTGAATAAATCAGTGAAGATTGTAATTTAGCATTATAGTCAAATGCAACGTTTTGTATATTTTCTGAATTAAAATATCTAATAATTTGTTATTTTTAACTGATTTATTAAATTTACTATATTTATCTTGAAGTATTTATTGATGGATACGTATTTTTTCACAAAATAATCCTGTGTATTAATATAATATTTAATTTTGTTAATAATATTGATATTATATTTGTATTAATTATACTTTGAGTTTTACATTTATATGTACTGTTTTACATAATGCATAATATTACTACTGTAAATGAGTATATCGGTTTGTTCAGCGACAGTACAAAATTATGTATAATAGCACATTATACTTCAGCTATTTTAACAACACCATTTTTTCCATAAAACGATTATTTTAGCGACACTCCAAAAGTAAATAAAGAAATTCTTCTTTTGAATAACCATGATTCATCGTATATACAATCAATCAAGATATATGTATATTTGTCTATCTTGTACATATGTATATCTTGATTGATTGTATATACGATGAATCATGGTTATTCAAAAGAAGAATTTCTTTATTTACTTTTGGAGTGTCGCTAAAATAATCGTTTTATGGAAAAAATGGTGTTGTTAAAATAGCTGAAGTATAATGTGCTATTATACATAATTTTGTACTGTCGCTGAACAAACCGATATACTCATTTACAGTAGTAATATTATGCATTATGTAAAACAGTACATATAAATGTAAAACTCAAAGTATAATTAATACAAATATAATATCAATATTATTAACAAAATTAAATATTATATTAATACACAGGATTATTTTGTGAAAAAATACGTATCCATCAATAAATACTTCAAGATAAATATAGTAAATTTAATAAATCAGTTAAAAATAACAAATTATTAGATATTTTAATTCAGAAAATATACAAAACGTTGCATTTGACTATAATGCTAAATTACAATCTTCACTGATTTATTCACTAACTAAAAAGTTACATATCGTGAAAGTTACAAATGTTACACAATTTTCTAACATATTAATAATACAAAACCATTATTGATTTTACAATCACTGCATTAGTGACCGACCGTTGATCATTCCATTACATAAAACAAGATTCTATTAGCGGAGACTTTAATATTAAGCTCTCGCTTAACAGATTCTCATAGTTTGTAATGGATTCCCTCTTGACACTCGGTGCATCTTGAATCTGGTTTGCTGATTATTATAAATCTATCACAGTCTTATGCTAAAATAAAAATAAAAATGATACAATATTAATAAGCAGCGTGAAGACAAGATATGTCTTCTCTTTCTCTGTATAACTGAAATCTTACCCGTACAACTGTCATAGTAATTCAGGCTTATTTTAGATTCAACAAACAATAAAATAACAAAATAAAAATATTTCCTAACGTACTTACACCGTATTATCCCAGCACTGATATGTATGTTGCACAGCATACATTATTTCTAGAGAAAATTCTGTAAATAGAAAAATGTTGATTAATTAAAAAATTATTAAACTTATGTTAAATACCCTTTATTATTACCTATACACTATAAAACATTATAACATAAACAATATTTACTTTTAATTACTTGTGTCTTACACATACATCCACTTGTCTCACGTTGCTAAAATACTCGTGTATGTTAACTCAGATTGCTTATCATATCGTAAGAAGATGCAATATCCCGTAAAGAGCTTTCAAATGTTTAATACTAAAAACACGAAATATATTAAAACAAGGGCGAACGCGAGGTTAGGATATCTGTCACTTGGAGTAGGTGTCTAGATAAACGCTCTGTTAGAATATTTCTATTATTTCAATCATGATATTAAAACAGAGGTTAGAATATCTGTCGTATCTAGAGTAGGTATTGTAGAAGAACGCTATGTAAGAGAACGTTTTTATTTAAATAATAATTTATTATTTCCTACATTTTATTAAATAATACTTTATTATTTAAATATTAAAAATATTCTAACATAACGTTCTGCTATGCCTACTCCAGATATAACAGATATCCTAACCTCGCGTTTGTTCTTGTTTTAAGGCTGAAATCACATGATGCGGAATAGAAGTACGGAATAGAGAGTGCGTCATAGAAACAGCCAATTAGAACTTTGCCGCAATGTCTCCTTAAGCTCTGATTGGCTGTTTCTATGACGCATTTTCTATTCCGTACTTCTATTCCGCACCATGTGATTTCAGTCTAACATCATACAGTCGGATCTCTTATCTTACGATCCTCTTATCCTACGAAAAAAAATCCTTTCATGCTACGACTGCGAAAGGGGAATTATACCTCCACTCTCAAATTTTGCCGTAGGATCAGAGGTTTAAGGGGAAGATTCCGGACCAAAAATGTCGTAGAATAAGAGGTCCGACTCATAGACTTCTATAGACAGAGCGTTTTACGAGGGGCATCTGATAATCGCGGTAAAGGGGGCATCGGTGCCAGGTCGGCCATTTTCGTAACCGATCGGATGTGTTCGGCTTTCCATATATAATTACTGATTCTCAACTTAACTTTATTAATCAAAATATTTATAATTAATATATTAAATGTTTTATTTGCGTCATTTCAAATATTGTACATGATAATAAATACTATAAAATCTTTTTTGTAATTTTTTTTAAATCAAATAGTTTTTCTAATCAAGAAAAATATAACGTAAAAAAATTGTAATACGAAAAAAATTTAGACCCACTGATACAATCACATTTTAAATATTTTTATATCTTTTATTGTATATATTATTATTAAATAAATATTTTATAAAATATTCTGTATATATATATATATATATATATATATATATATATATATATATATATATATACATATGTTATATATATTATTATTCTAATATATATTAGCACTTAATTTTTATAAAAGAGTAAATAAAATAAAATATATGTTTATTGTAAAATGTATATTTATTACTTTCATTGGCCTTTAAATAATATTAATTTATTAAACTTATGTCTATCACTTAATTCTACTTTTTTTACATAATATGTCAATCTTGTTTTTGTGTATAATTGTATAATGGCACGTAATAAGTAATTAAAGTGATTAATAAAAAAATTTTGATCGTTAATATGGTCTTTTAATTTCGAAAATATATTTTTATCTATGAAATATATCAAAATATCATTTATAAACTTATTCATATTAAATTTATCAAGTGTCTTATGTATATGTATATAAGTGATCAAACTATTTTCAATTTGTTTACATACGTACACAAGACTCTCTGATGGATATAATAATAACCCTCTCTTTTTAATATTTATTAAATTACAATTAATATTTGTACTTGGTTCCATTATTAATGTTTCAATGCATTCAGAATAACGTAAAGTTTTCATAAGTCTTTTTAATATATATCCAGCCATATAAGTGATAACTTCGTTTTTATATTCCGTAGTAAAAAACGGATATTGCACATTTAAACTGTAATCGTGATCAGTAATTTTTGTGTCAAAAACATTAACCCAGTTTTGATATAAATTTTCATTTATTGTGGCATATATAACATTAACAGGATCATCCGTTGACGGTGTATGTAATATTGGAATATTTTCTAGAGATATACAGTTACCATTTGCTGTGTTTCGTATTTCTGTGTGTTATTAATTTTTTAAAAATAGCTTTAAATTGTTTTACAGTAGGATTATTATTATATCCACCACGAGAACGTATACTGCTAAATAATAACTCTAAATGATCTTGACTAACTTTATACGTTGGAATATATTCTAAAAAGTTATTATCAATGCAATTAAATTTGTACATATTTTGTAAACTTTCTATATTTATTAAAAACCCGAGAAAACCTGTTTTAACTTTCGAATTAAGTACTTTTACTTTTTTCTGCTCTTTAATAAGTTTTAATGTTTTAATATACTCTCTATATTTCTTAATTTTTTCAAAAATTTCTACATTATTGTCAACACTTATCGGTTTTTTGAAACCACATTGTCTTATATTTTTGCAATTGAAAATATCAAATAAATCATTAATAATAAAAGTAAATTTTATAGTTGCTGAGCAATCTTTAAATTGTGGTAATTGTAACAAATTTTTGCAAAATTCCAATGCTTTTGCAACTGATGTACTTAATAATTGACTCGCTAATTTGACTTTCATCTTGTTTTTATAAAAATCTATGTGTTTAGTTCTCAATTTATTACCAAGATGGAGACCTTCTTTTTCTTGTAATTGGTGTAACTTTTCAAAATATTCCCACTTTATTATATTTCCAGCACTATCTAAAAGTTCTTTTATAGTGCCAAGAATGTTTCTTATTAACTTTAACATATGGCAAGCATCAAGAAATACATTGACTTTGGTGTCTGCGGTTGGATGTTTGAACCATGTTTGGAAATTATTTGATTTTATGTCTAAGCTACAACCAAGATTCTGAAACATTTTAATGTTACTTGACAAACCATCACACGTTACTGATACTATTAACATGCCAGCTTCATACAGTGCAGTTAAACATTGTATTGTTAAATTTTGCTTTTGTTTTGTAGTAATACCGTTTATCAGATAGTAAGCAATAGGTAATTTCCAATTTTGATTTAAGCACACAACACAAAAAACTAACGCTTCTTTGGCAATTTTTGTCGTATCACATTCCACATGCATACCATAATCTACATATCCAACGAATTTATCTTTACAATAGTCGACATGTTGCCGTATTGCCATTTCGTCAAACATTAGCGCACCTACTAATCTATAAGAAACTGAATATGCGCGTCGTTTAATAGCCTCTATAGCCTCAGTATTAATACCAGGTTCTCCATCAACTGAACGATACCATCTGGCTAATGTTTTTGGATGTGGCAATGCGTTATAAAATTTATACCGAACATAATTATATGCTTTTGGAGAGTAATAATGAAGAGATAATGCAAACTGTCGCAAGCAAGACTTATACACTCTAGATACAGGCAATTTTTTCCGTTTCCTTATTTCACGCTTTATTAATTCTTTGATACCTGCATCTAAATGTTGTAAAATATCGCTGTCTTCTGCTGTTAGTAGATTCTGTTTCTGCAGATCCTTTAATACATTCTTTAGTGTAGATAATTTCAGCCGTGTTTTTTACGCTCATAATGACTTATAGATAGTTTTCTTTTTAAATGTTTAATGTTATCTTTGTACATTTTTCGAATTTTAGTATTTATTGGTGAATTCATGATTCTGTCAGGAGATATACTAGTAGAACGACGCACCATTTTATTAGTATTACCTGTAACGATATACAATATTCATTATAGTAGTATTATTTATTTTATAGCATAAGCAGATATATTTATTTATATATTTATTTTTTATTTATACTAACCAGTGTTATTTTCTTCAATAAAAGTATTTTGATGATCTAAATCACTCGAAACTCTCTGCAGAGGAGGATTATTTGAATCTGTCTGAAGTACTGGATCATCTGAATCTATCTGAATTGAAGGCACATCTGAATTTGTCTTAATTGGAGGCTCATGTAAATTTTTCTGAATCGGAGGCTTATCTAAATTTGTCTGAATTGGAGGTTTATCTACATTTGTGTGAATTGTATATTCAGATTGCATTTCTATTTCAAGTAACTGAAAAAGACAAGTTAGCATAATATTTCTTTAGCCTGTATCAGACTATGCATTGAAGATTTAAATTTAGGATTGAAGATTAAAATTTGACCAATTAGGACAAAGAAATTTTGTTCTGATTTGTCAAATTCTAATCTTTAATCTTTACTCTTCAATTTTTAATGCGTAGTCTGATATGGGCTTTATAATTGTTACATTTAAGAAATAAAATATTATATAAATATCATTATATATGTATATATACATGTGGAACAGCAACTTTTTTTAATTTGCAATATTTATGATCAAGTTGATAATTCGTTTCTCTAAAATGAACGGAACAAACTGCAGCAGATTTTTTTGGCTCATAATTTTGCAAATGTAAGGCTTCGAGCCATTTCTTGCGCATCTCCATATTTTGAGGAAACCTAAAATAATATAAATAAGTACGTAAGAAAGAGGCAATAGGAGCGAGGAGATGTGAATCAAAATTATAAGTTTTTTATATAGGTGATGTGTCGCAGGTATATTGACATTAAGTACATTAGTAACATTCTATAAAATGACGGAAATTATAATAAAAATCTGAACGTTTCGATTCATGTTTTGAATCCTTTTCAGCATAATATATAAAATAAAATAAAATAAATAAGTGAATTACAAATAGATAAAAATGAAATTAATGAGAAAACATCGCATAATAAAGGCGTAAGCAATGTATGAACTAAAAATCGTGATCGTATTCGCATGATTAAATGGATCAATGCCTTAGAACCGCTGTACATATTTGTCGCATGTTAGTTGTATAAATTACATATATATAAAACGATCCAACTTGTTCGGCTCTTTTATTGTACGGCTTGCATAATAATCCCGCAAGGCAATTCTCCGAGGTTTCCAGACCGAGGGAGGTATGCAGTTAGATTGAGGGGTTAAGTCTGTATTAATAAAATGAGTATAATAAATACCTGTTTGTAATAAAGTTATTTACCGCTAGTTTGTGTATAATGGTGGTGACTCAGAAAAAGCTTACAGGATATGCATTCCGTTTGTGTGTTGTTGAATCTATGGTATATATATCGCGCAACTGATGTTTAACGTGTGGTTATGCCGATGGTACAGATGGTAATGAGCTCAAGGGCGAAAAATACATTTAAGATGGAAAGAGTTAGATAGGTGACATTAAATCTTAGGCAGTTTGTTTATTATATCATCGTAAATAGCTGGCAAACATTCTATATCTGTTTGTAGATTTATGCTGTTTATTTGTCGTTTGATATATAACATTTCAGATATCAGTCTTTTTGTGTAATAGGGCTCATTGTCTAGTATTTGTGCATTGTCCCAGTCAAAGTCATGATTGTATGTTAGGCGGTGGTCAGTGAACACTGATTTGTTGTTATTGGGCTTCATTATGTTGGTCTTATGTTCTTTTATCCTAGTATTCAACTTTCTGCCTGTTTGACCAACATAAGAAGCGTCGCAATTTAGACAATTAATTTTGTATACCACGTTTGTTTTCATGGAAATAGGGACTAAAATAATATATATATATATTTTCATATATAAATTATATTTATTATATAAGTATATTAAATTAACTACATCAATTTATTTGCAAATACTTAATTTACATAATCTACATTTAAAATATTTTACTTACAAATGAAATGAAATGTTCCTATTTAGAACACGTTCCATCTCTACTTGTTCAACATTTTATTTATTTTTGTGTTTGCGATTTTTACATTTATACACAACACAAAACTCATTTTTATATCTCTAAACTTCGATGTTAGTATGTTCTTCACACTACTATTTAACACCATGTTTAACACAACATATATGTTAGGTTAGATATTGGCCGAACATTATCGAGTCTTAACGAAATAAACCGAGTTGGCACCGATGCTCTCTTCCCGTATCATCAGAGCCCCTCTCGCCCTAAATAGGGCCTAACGGCTCTGTCTATAAAAGTCTATGGTCCGACTATATTTTGTATTTTTTGTATCAAATATTTGGGGTGGGAATCTATTGACCACGTCGTCAATTGGCCAGTTTAAAACGAGACTTTCTGATTGGTTAATCGTTGCTGATGACCCTAGGCATAAAGTTTATGGGATGTTGTTCTTTTCCACGATATAACTTTGGATAAAAAATCTTTGTTAACATAACATACTGGAGTATTTTAGCAACGTCAGACAAGTGGACGTATAACACACTTCGATTTGACGGAATCTACCATCACATTTCGTTTTTACTCACAATTAGAGTCCTATATAAACAGAGAAGCGACATCGGCGTCGCGATTTCTGATTGGTGATACCCCCACCTAATTGAAGCAGCCATATTGAGCCCCAAAGTGAAGATAAACTTATGCAGCATGCAGCATGTGTTTAGTCAGTGTTTAGGTTAGATATAATATTGTAATTGTCATTAGAAATAGACATCATATAATATATATGTATTTAATGTATAATATATATTTAATTTATATCGTTTATTTTTTAACTTTCAGTCTCTAAATATAATAATATAAAAAAATTAATATAATAAATATAAAGAGATGGTACGAGTGTGCGAAGTTTTTGGTTGTCTTGTTCGGGAAGGTTAAGGATTAAGATTATATATATATTCAATATAATTAAAATGATTGCATATGCAATACATTTATACACTTATATTTTTGCGTAACATTTTTAATTGTTATTATTATTTGAGAGAGGGAGAGAGAGAGAGAGAGAGAGAGAGAGAGAGAGAGAGAGAGAGAGAGAGAGAGAGAGAGAGAGAGAGAAAGAGAGAGATTATCAGATATATTTAATAAAAAAACTGTAACACGTTTATAACCTCATATAAACGGAGTATGTGTTTATTAAAGTTCTGGAGCGAGCACAATATGGCGGTGCTGGAGGTGGTGGTGGGGGATCGATGTCGCTTCTCTGTTATATAGGACTCTACTCACAATCAGTAATCGGACACTCTGTATATAGGGTGTCCGTAGTGGTTCGCATTTAACCGCTCGTTAGCAGATAAAGTATGTTAAACTGAGAAGAAAATTCGCAATAATTATTAAAAGTAATAAACAAAATTGTCTTGGCACGTGAGAAGCGGTAACCGCACGGGAGCGGCGAGTGACGGAGATGTGACACGTGACATATGATACTGCACCGAAAAGTATTATTTTGTTTTTTCAGTAATAGTAAAATGATGATGATGTCGCGTGTTGTGTGTAAGATACCCTGCGTATACAGGGTGTCCCATAATTCGCGAACCACCCGTCAGGTACAGGTAGAGTAGGTTAAACTGAGCAAAAAATGTTACAGGTAGTATAAGGTGTTAAGACGAAAAAAATCACACGCATTAAACGAAGCGCGCACTATGGCCGGTATTCATAGTCCGTTCTTATATTCAAGCTCGTCTTAAGTAAAGTCTTAAAATTCTATTCGGCCATCTGATTGGTTGAACGTAGTCTTAAGTCAACTAAAAACATATTTAAAAATGATCTTATATATAAGAACGGACTATGAATACCGGCCTATGTGTGTGACTTCAGGTTGTCAATGCAGAGCGTTCCTCTCACCGCACTAATCGTGGACAATCGCAACGTGGTTAATCGCGACGTGGTCAATCTCAACGTGGTCAATCGCAACGTGGTCAGTAGTGATATAATGAGGTTTCTAACTCGAGAGCTCGAGGGGGGTGCGGGGGCGGAGGGGACCCGCGGGCGCGGGGGGGGATGACGTCACGCAGGTCCGCGACGCGGTTTGTTGACGCGGGGTACGCGGGGAGGGGAGAGAGATCTGCGATACAGCTGTAGGTCCGCGACGCAGCCGGTAGACGAGGGGATTGCGGAGAGGGAAGAGAGGTCCGCGATGCAGCCGGTAGACGAGGGGATTGCGGAGAGGAGAGAGAGGTCCGCGGCGCGGCCGGTCGACGAGGGGTTTGCGGAGAGGGAAGAGAGGTCCGCGAGTAGGGAAATGGATAGAGAGAGACAGCGCGATAGGCGTTCGCAACGCGGTAGACGGAGACGCGTGGTATAGGATAGGATAAGGAGAGCGCTATGCGCATTGTACATAGCGTAGGACAATGAGAGCATGATGTGGTGGGAAAAGGAGAAGATTACAATAGGAAGATAGCGTGAGAGAGAAGGAATGAGGATGAGGGGAAAAGATAGCGGGACCGCGATAAGACGGAGGCTAAGGCGTACGCGAGAACGCAGATTAAATTTTTTTTTTATATTATTATATTATTATTATATATTATATTATTATTATATATTATATTATTATTATTATTACTAATTATATATATTAAATATAATCTAATCAATACTAAGTGGAGGAGGAAGAAGGATGAGATAGATAATGAAGGCGCAAAACATATACACATATTTATCATAAACAAAATATTTAATTATAAAAATGTGTATTTTTATACATATAGTGTGTGTGTGTGTATGTGTGTGTATGTGTGTGTTTGTGTGTGTGTGTGTGTTTTAAAAAATATAGAAGATATAATATAAAAAATATTAAAAAATGTAAAATATAATATAATATATATAAAATATAAAATATGAAAAATCTAAAATTTAAAATTATAAAATATAAAATATAAAGAAAAAACTAAAAATAACTAAAAATAAGGCGGCAGGGTGACGGGGAACGCGCGACGGCTGCTTCTGTAACAGAAAAATGAACATTTATATTAGTACCTTAAAAATACACAAACTTTTGAGCGTATTATATAGAGATACTTACAATAGGGCTCCTCTCCGAACAATCTGTGGAGTATCCGAAATACGTTGACATTTTCTGCCTCCGCGTCTAAAAAAGCGGGAGCGGGGGCTGTAACAGAAAAGAAAAATAAACTTTTTTTTTTTATTAGTACCTTAAAAAATAAATATTTAAAATTTGAGCATATTTACGATAGGGTTTCTCTCCGAACAATCTGCGGAGACAGAAGATATCCGCGTCTAATTCGTGGGAGTAGGGATTATCGGTCCACAAATTTTCCCACTTCGCACACTCCTTGCGATAGGCCCGCACCCAGCGCACCTCCTGCATGTGCGCTATGCTGATGTACCCAGGGATCGGATCAACACCTATTTCGAAAATCTATTAAAAAAAAACATAAATATATTATAAATAAAAAAGCGTATAAAAATAATAAAAACTACTTACATTTCCAAATAGGACATCCAGTAGCGCCTGGAATAGGGCGCGGACCATATTTCGCGCTCTTCGGAGTGCACGGCGATGGTATCGGCGATATGGCACCCATTCAGGTACCCGTAAATTGCGGTACCCCGTCTCAAACATCGCCTCAATAAACGCCATAACTTGTGACATTTTTTAAATCTTTATAAAAAGAACTGCACTTCACAAATCAACTCACTGGATCACAGTCAGATACTTTATGCTAGTTCCAACGAGAGCTAGGTAACGTCTCAGTAAAAAAATGGGTAGGGGATCTGCATGACATAAGAGTTAGCAACAAATGCTTACTCTTATGTCATGCAGATCCCCTACCCATTTTTTTACCGAGACGTTACCTAGCTCTCGTTGGAACTAGCATAAAGTATCTGACTGTGATCCAGTGAGTTGATTTGTGAAGTGCAGTTCTTTTTATAAAGATTTAAAAAATGTCACTTACTCTTCACAGCTGACAAAAAAATTAAAAGCTGACGCGGACTGTCGCTCTACACAGCATTCATACAGATAATTATAATTGAATAGCATAAAAAATATAAAATATACAATATAAAATAGATAATATAAAAGATAAAAAAAAAATTAAAATAAGGATAGGGAGGGAGAGCGCACCACAGCGTCTTCTGAAAAAAACATCATTATTAATATCTTTAAAATTTTATAAATGATAAATACATACACAAATCATGCAGAACTTTTTTGTTTACCATATGTGTGTATTAATTGCGTGAGAGGCAAATCGCTTTCTTCTTTCTTCTAAAAAGTCTATCCTTCTTATTCTTTTTATCAGTAGCAGCCTCACTTTTCGAAGATACCTTATTTCCGGAACATCTTCAAATTGCATAAATTCTATCAGTATTTTCCTTGACCACATCGCATAAAAAGTCTATTTTGTCACGGATCTCGAAAAACAGTTTTAACGATCTCGTATGAGTCTTTGGCAAACCAATTTCACAATTTCGCAAAAACTGCGCCACAGAAGTCACAGAGCCACCGATGGCATCGGAGTGTTCTCTCCACTGCATCTTATCGCGACACTTACACAATAATAGTTTTTATTTTTAATGCATTAGTCTTCTTTCGTACAAAACGGACAAAAATTGCACGATATTAATTGATACAGCGGTCTCAGACATCTACCACATTCATATAAATCATGGATTTGCTGATAAATTTCACTTTAATGTGTGCGCACCACATCATTCCCAATCTGTGACCTTTCCGGTAATAGCATGAAACACGATATACAATGTTTAACAGAAATCCCAGGTTTATAATAAAAAGATATAATGCACAGCCGTTTCATTTCATTATATGTACGAACTTGTACATCGTCTAACGTATGAATAATAGGTTCCACAACATCACTGAAATCACTAGAATTACCGTCAAGAACACTATCGTGTAAGGATTCTACATCCGAATCAGAATGCTCGGACGAAAAGTCCATCGAATCGGACGACTCGGCAAACTCGAACGAATCGGATGAATCGGATGAAATGTTCACCAAGAGTGAATCAGGCGACTCGAACGAATCGGATGAAATGTCCATCAAGTCATCCATAAGCACAAAGTTTTTATCAGATATATAAAAAAATGTCACAAGGATGACCGCAAACTCGCGTTTTCTTCCAAACTCGCTTTATCAGATGCGACAAGATTGTCACAAGGATGGTCGCAAACTCTTTTATAGCACACGCTCCACCCAAATATATATATTTTAATCTCACATCTCTCATCTCCGTCTAACTCGAGTATCACGTCTCATCTCCCTCTAACTCGAGTATCACGTCTCATCTCCTTCTAACTCGAGTATCACGTCTCATCTACATCAGCATTTTCAACATCTTTAGCAGAATGAATGTAGATCCAACTATATACATCATACGTTTTATAAAGAATAGGCGAAGAAAGAAATAATAAAAATTAATAATAAAAACGGTAATTTATTTATTGCAAACATTATAGAGTAAATCATTACAGCACATGTTAACAATTCATAATCTATGAGTGATTTGCCGTCAAACGTATCACTCTCACGTATCACTTTTACCGCATCGTAAACATTAGTGATATTGTTGCGTTGCAAAACGCTAACAAATTGTTTAAACTTTTCATTAATAATATATGTATTCTGACACAGCCAGAAATGCATATGATCGATACATCTTCAAAATCGAATAAATGCACCAATGTTTGCGGATGTATATACAAAGAATTATTAGACAATGTTAATTTAACAATCTTGGAATCAGTTAATGTAATCATTTGGATAGATAGATCGCAGATCCATAATAGCTCACTTTCAGTCGATTGTACATGTCGTTCAATATCGGCACGTTTCTGCATCAATGAGTGCCAGGTAACGATAGGCAATACTATTTGATTGCCTCGGTTATCACCAACAAGTAATTCCACTTATGACATAGCTCCGACGCTTATTCCAATCTCCAAGTATTTGTATGATGTCGGGGTTAGAGCATATCTTCTTCTCAATATACGACCCGCGCGACGAGACTCGGATGAAATGCTACAAAATTTTAGAAAAATGTTATTAAAAATATAATATTAATATATAAATATTAAAAATATTATTTAAAACTAATATGAATAATAAAAATATTATTTAAAAAATAAAACTTACTCTTTCTTTGGCAGAGTGTCCATAATCGGGACGTAATAATTCATGTTGCTTCCTTTAGCAGAGACCACAAACGATTGACACGATACTAAATTATTTTAAGTATTAAAACACAATTTAGCACTACATACTGCAATGTGAAGGGGGTTATTGTTCACAATTTAGCACTACAAATTGTAATGTGGAGGGAGTGATTCATACAGCAAGTTTTTTTTCTCCAAGCGCCTATATACAGCTGCTAATTAATAATTACATCTCCAAAGATTTTAGTTGAATGCGCTTAAAATTTTCCATGCGTCGAAGTGCGACAACATTTTCTGATGAAATCACACCTAAATATTCTAAATGTACGTGACAAATTATCAAAAAGTAACTCGCAGCTGTATGTAATTTGAAACTACAAATTATCCATGCGCTAACGAATCTTACTAAAATGTTTAAAGTGTGCGTGGCAAATCGCGAAATGACAACTATATGTAATTTGAAGCTGCGGATCTTCCGAGCGCCGATATACGGCTGCTAATATTGGAAATATGACAAATCTTTGAGATGACGTGACCCATAGGTGACAATCCAACGAGATATCTGCAGCTACATGTAATTTGAAACTGCAAAACTTTTGAGCGCCGATGTGCAGCTGCTAATTTTCGAAATACAGCAAAAAAATTTTTTCGACATAACGTCATCGTTAGATGACAAATCGCGACATGCGTGATAGAAACGTCTATGAATCGCGATATAAAATCGCTGCAAAGAGGTGCACCTCTATTATTTTCGAGTCGTGCATCTTGTTCGGTCTGAAAAACATGGCGGAGCAAATTGTGTAGGAGCAATCCACCCGGGTAAATTCAGTGGAGGAGTACATTGCGTTGGAGGCGCAATGTAACGAATGTATCGAGTCGTTGGAAGAACAAAGTCGAATTAAACGACCACGATTATCAATCGGAAATCGACAATCACTGATTGCTCGAATCGCGCGACTCGAAGGACTGAAAAATGTGTTGCGCAGGCGTTTCGTACACGCGGGTGCAGGATGCAGTTCGCGAGAAAATGGATTGATTTGGCGAGAGATCGATATGGCGTTCGAAGATCGTATCTTGACTCTGGTGCGGTTATAAATTATAATCATATTGAACCTCATCAATTTTTGGAAGAGGCGAGCGACATTGTGCTCGAGCATGTGCGAGATGTTATGCAAAAACACAGCAGTGTGAAAGTGAATACAGCGTTTAACAGCGAGTTTGTGGCAGGCGATAAGCGCGCCAATAAATCAATCAATACAAGAAACTTTGAACTCTTTCATACATCCGATTTACGCGAGTGGTATGAGCGGCGAATCGTCGAGCCCACCCTTGCATCGCTCGAAGAATTTCAGGAACGCGATAGCGGATGGGCATTATCGCGTATATTAAATTTGACTGTAAATATAAATAAATATAATCCTATGTGCGCAGGATGTTGCGTGCATTAAATAAACAATTACCGCGAAAGATAATAATAAAACGAGCAGTGGTTAACGTGCAATCTCAAGACAATGCATGTTTTGCGTGGGCGGTGGTGGCTGCTCTGTATCCAGTTGAAAGAAACACAGACCGACAATCATCGTACCCACATTATACAACAGTACTGAATCTCCAAGATATTGAGTTTCCAGTTACTCTTAATCAAATTAAAAAATTTGAAATTTATAATGACATTTCAATCAATGTGTATACCATCGAGAATGAAAACATTATCTCGTTACACCTTACGGAGCAAAAGAGGGACAAGCACGTCAACTTGCTCTACGTGCAAGATGCGCGAGATATCGGACATTTTGTGTGGATCAAGAATTTATCCAGGCTCGTGAGTTCGCAACTCAGCAAACACAAGAATAAAAAATATATCTGCGATCGGTATGTATACTTAATAAAACTGTCTAAAAATATTTAAAATAAGGATATAAAAAAAAATTTTAACTTTTATTTTACAGATGTATGCACTATTTTCACTCGGACGAGAAACTACAGTCGCATACAGTAGACTGTGGAGAGATGAACGACTGCGCTATCCGGTTACCGAGCGATAAGGACAGGCGGCTCGCATTCGCCAACTACAACAGGAAGGAGCGACTACCTTTCGTCGTGTATGCCGATCTGGAGTGCGTTTTGGTGAAAAAAGAAGAAGAAAATTTTTATCAACATCACCAAGTATTTAGTATCGTTTATTATGTACATTGCTCGTACGATAATTCATTATTCGCGTATCATTCTCGTCGCGAAGCCAATTGCGTTGCGTGGTTCGCCGACAAACTTAAAAATTTGGCGCAACGTGTAGAAAATATTTTAACAACCAATGTCCCCATGGTAAATTTAACGCAAGATGAATGGAAAGAATTTCGAAGCGCGACTCAGTGTCATATATGTGAGAAACCATTCGTGGAAGATGATAATACGCGCGTACGCGATCATTGTCATTTGACCGGACGGTACAGAGGTCCCGCGCATTCAAATTGCAATCTAAATTACAAAGAATCTTTTTACATTCCAATAGTATTTCACAATTTATCCCGTTATGATTCTCATTTTATAATCGAGGAAATAGCCACAGCGTTCGAAGGGGGAATCGATTTACTTCCGATAACAAAAGAAAAATATATTTCATTTACAAAACATGTTAAGGGTACGAAAGACAAACCGGAAAATCACATTAAATTACGTTTCATAGATTCATATAAATTTCTCACAACAAGTCTCGACAAATTGGCATCTTTTCTGAGCAAGGATAAACTCAAAATTTTACAAATGGAATTTAAAAATTTATCCGCCGACGATTTCAATTTACTGACAAGAAAAGGCGTCTTCCCGTACGAATACATTGACTGCGTAGATAAATTGCAAGATGCGTGTTTACCATCGCGAGAATCATTTTACAGCTCCTTGACAGGTAACACAGTATCCGAGAGCGATTACGCGCACGCTGAAATTGTGTGGAAGCGATTCTCAATTCGAACGCTAGGCGAATATAGCGATTTATACCTCAAAACTGATGTCTTGTTATTAGCCGACATTTTTGAAAATTTCCGCGAGAGTTGTATCAAGAGTTATGGGCTCGACCCCGCGTATTATTATACTCTTCCCGGCTACACGTGGGACGCCATGTTAAAGCATACAAAAATTATATTTGAATTACTCACAGACATTGACATGGTTATGTTTATCGAACGAGATATACGCGGTGGTCTGAGTCAATGTTCTAACAGGTACGCGCGTGCTAATAACAAGTACATGCAGTCGTATGACTCATCAAAACCATCAACGTACTTGATGTATTTCGATGTTAATAATTTATACGGATGGGCAATGTGTCAACCATTGCCCTATGCCGATTTTCAGTGGGTCGATAATGTTTTCAATTTTGATATATCATCGATCGCGCTCGATTCGTCTACAGGCTACATCCTCGAAGTCGATCTCGAGTATTCGCAACATCTTCACGATTCACACATTGACCTACTGTTGTTTTTCTTTTCTTGCATGTTTGATCGTGGCATATTTCATAATAATGTAAAAGTTCATGTATAATTCTTTATGTATCTTTTCCTGAGTCAACCTTGCGTCAAAGCCGGCGCTAGTCAGACACAGAGCGTTATCTCGCACATACGTTTTTAGTAATCCGTTCCATTCATAGTATGCATTATTCGACATACCGAGCAATACTCCAAATTTATTAATTGACATTTCAATACGAAATGTTTTGACAGAATGACTAGTATCGTCAACATGTTGTTTAATTTATAATAAGACCCGCCTCGCGAAGCTCTTCGATAATTGACATGATTTCATTGCCGTGAGCATTGTTACCTGCTCGACGCGAAGTTTCCAGCAGCCGCAAACGATCTACCAATTCGTTGGGATCGTTCCAATGCACGTATTCAATTTTATTCTCACTCAGTGTCATAGTGCGTGGTAGGTTTATACCTTTCCCAATTTTTCTTTTGATAGGAAGTAATGAAGCGATTATATATTTATATTTGTATCCTTTGTTACCTAATACTGGATTACGCACATTACTATCACGTCTATGCGCGTTTGTTGCCAGTAATATACTTTTATATTTATGCATATCGTTCTCTGTATATACAGCATCGTCGGGAATTCTCTTAAAAATTAATTCATAGAGACCCGGCGTCCCCGCATATTTCATTCCATTGATGATTATATTATCATTCTTATCCACTTCGAAATGTTTATCGCCGAGCATCATTCCTTCATCGGAAAATTTAACACCGTATATGTAATCCATCTCGTTATTTACATCTTGGCCTAAAATTGCTCCGATATATCTTTGTCCGAGCGGACCAAGATGTTCTCGCAACATATTCAGACCTTCGGATGTTTGTAATTGACGTTGAACCGACGTCACAACCGCTTCGGGTGTGGTCTCAAAAATTTCTTCGACGGAAGGAAACGAGATTATTTGAGGTTGTTGTACAGCTTTTATCGGAGTCGATTGTTTCATTCGCTTTGATTGATTTGGTGTAGAAGTTATCAATGAATCGTTTGATCGTTTCCGTCCCCCATTTGATATTTTTTCATAAGTTAGTGAAATGTTTGATCGTTTCTGCTTTATGCTCTCTTGTTCTTCTCTGGGTATACCAAACGACTCCACTTTCGATGCATCAGATTCTACATCGATGGTATTCTCAACAATTTGTTTTAGAGGTTCAGCGATTGGCTTAAAATGTCTCTCCAAAGCGACGTCTTCCTCAATTTTACCAGTTTTTAAAGCGTGATATTTTTTGCGAATTGATTCGCTCGTTTTTGCAATCTTTCTCACAATCTTTTCACGTTCATCATCAGCATCATTGTTGTTTATCATGATGAATATTTTGTAGACGTTGTTAGACTGATGTGTCGACAGCGACTAACCTCTCTACGGTATCGCAAATTCATTAAATCCTTTTCTATATCGTTCATTGGTCAGCGAGCTGTCTTTATCAATAACTACGAATCCATATTGTGCTGCCAGCATTTCTGGCATAATGCGTGAAAATCGTTGTATGACATGTCAGTATTTACATGATCGTTGTACACATGTTTCAGGTTTGTACTATCCTGTTGAAATAAAATCAACAGATTCGCATTGTCGCGTATAAGATGCTTGGGTATCTTGGCATACGTTTGATAAAGATAGAAACAGTCGACGCTCGAGTGTCGACCCATTGCAAAGTACTCTCTTATCGTATCTTGTTTATCGCACGCCACCTCATCAAAGATAAAAATGGAATTCAGAAGCGCCTCGCTTGAAGCAACGACTTCACTATTATTAGAGAATGTGAAATAACCAATTTCGTCTATCGGTGTCAATAAATTTTCCAAATATTGATATTCCTGGATATCAGTTTTGCGGACCGGGAACTCGTTTAAAAGAACGATTGGCTAGAGGCGATCAAGGTATCAATCCATTGGACGCTGCGTGTCGCGACCACGATATAGCTTACTCGCGAAGCAACGACCTCGGCGAACGACACGTTGCGGATCGTATACTAGCTGTGAAGGCGCAGGAACGTATTACCGCGAGGGATTCGACTCTTGGTGAAAGAGCGGCTGCTACGGCTGTTTGGACGGCCATGAAGGCAAAAACGAAATTTGGTATGGGAATGAAGATGAAAAAATCACCGAAAAAGAAAAAGATGTTAAAAAAACGAATACTTCCAGTAGCGAAACATGGCGGTATTTTACCGATTTTACCATTGTTGGGAGTAGTCGGTTCTTTGGCTGGTGGAGCAGCGGGAATCGCAAAGGCTGTAAACGATAGCAAGGCTGCGCAACGCCAATTCGAAGAAATGCAACGTCACAATCGTGCTATGGAAGGTCGTGGACTTTATCTCGCTCCATACAAGCGTGGACAGGGGTTCTCAACGACTGCTAAGAAAAAAAAACATTAAAAATGCCTGCGGGTGTAACAACTAATGTACAATTGGAACAACTTGCAAGACGTATGCATATACCGTTCTTTAGAGGCGTTTTCATGCGCAATAATTTACCGATAAGCGGCGTGCGACGAAACGAGAGCTGCATTGTCAATTTGGATGACGTTGAGGATCCTGGTACTCATTGGGTAGCATACGCAAAGAGGGGAGATAATGTTGTGTATTTTGACAGTTTTGGAAATCTTCGACCGCCCGAGGAATTGGTGCAATATTTTGGACAGAATGTAACAAAAATTGAATACAATCATGCGTCTTATCAAAATTATAATCAGAGTATTTGCGGACAATTGTGTCAACAATTTCTTCAAACGATTAAATTTAAAGCCTAACACTCTACTGTCGTGACTCAGTATTCGACATGTCACTGACACTTACGTTGACTGGTAAGAGTAGCGTTCTTGCCGTAAGCTACTTTCCAGCCATAGATTTGAACAATGATGATTATGAACTTGGTTTAACGGATTTGAAACTTATCATACGATACCGAACGTGAATTCCTCGAATAATAAATTTTACTTTGACAACGACGACAAGGAAATTACGATTCCTGAAGGATCGTACGAATTGCATGGTATAAATGAATATCTAACGCATGCAATTTTACAATACGATTCCCACAACATTGTTAATAACAATGATGAGAAATATCCAATAGTGATTTGCGCTAATCATAATACGTTGAAAAGTGAAATTAAATGCATATACAGAATAAATTTTAATAAGCCCAACAACATAGGATCGTTGTTGGGATTCTCGAATCGTGTATTGCAACCGCGGAAATGGTACGAATCAGATGTGCCGATAAATATTATTAACATAAACATTATTCGTATAGAATGCAGTGTGACTTCTGGTGCATATAGCAATAGTAAGCGCGTACACACGATACATGAATTTTCTCCGAGCGTACCACCGGGATATCGGAAACGCCCGCGCAAATCATTTATCTACCGATCGTCGTGCGAAGCATTACTGATTTAACGATTCGTGTTGTGGATCAGGAGGGTCGATTGCTCGATTTTCGAGGAGAGGAAATTACCGTACGATTGCACGTACGACGACGTCAAAAATAGTATGCTCGTGTTGAATGAAACGGAGCACGCGAGAGACATCTTTACGAGGGACAATACTTTTGCGAGGAGACGAGCGGTGTCTGGTGACAATAATCAGGTGTCTGGTTACGCTAAAAAAAAGCTCAGCGCGTTGAATCGTGAATTTTTAAAGTCTTTGGGATTTGTCGTACGAAATAATTGAAAAAATAATTGACATTTTGAACATTTTTGAAACGAACTGATCTTTGACGACCGTATAGTAAAGATTGAAACTCATACGTACAATCCATACGCAAATACAACACTTGGATATAGCGATGAAATACGGATACCTATACAGCATCAGGATTTGTACACGTTACCGTGCGAAAACTTCCTTTACGTCGAAGGAAAATTGACGATAAGAAAAAAGGATGAACTAATGATATTGGGAAATAATTGCGTTGCATTCATGTTTGATGAACTTCGATATGAACTCAACGGTGTGGAAATTGATCGCAACAGAAACGTTGGAATAACTTGCACGATTAAAAACTACATTTCCTTTTCACATGAGAGAAGTAAAATCTTGCACAATGCTGCGTGGAATATAGTTGAAAATAATGGTGCTGAAGGTTACTTCAATTTTTGCGTGCCGCTCAACATGTTGCTTGGATTTTGCGAGGATTATAAGCGCGTTGTAATTAACGCTCGTCATGAATTGATTTTAATACGTTCACGCAACGACTACAATTGTCTATTTGGAGCTCAGGCTGCTGAAGCTGAGATTGAATTACACAAAATACAATGGCGTATGCCTCACGTAATATTGAGCGAAATTAGTAAACTGTCCTTGCTACGAGCGTTGGAGAGCGGTAGATACTTGAACATGAGTTTCCGCTCGTGGGATCTATACGAATTTCCTATGCTACACAGTACGACTAAGCATTCGTGGACTGTGAAAACTGCCTCTCAGCTGGAGAAACCGCGATACGTAATCTTTGCACTACAGACTAATAGAAAAAATGTCGCGTCGAAAGATATTACCAAATTTGATGACTGCAAATTGACAAACGTTAAACTCTATCTGAACTCTGATTTTTATCCGTATGATGATTTAAATTTTGATAAAAAGAGATACGCTATCCTATTCGACATGTATGCGCGTTTTCGTAAATCTCATTACGGATGCAATAATGATAATGTATTATTTACCATGGCAAAATTTCTAGAGTGCGGTCCTCTCACAGTCATTGACTGCTCGCGACAAAACGAGTCTGTCAAAAATGCTACCGTGGACGTAAGAATAGAATTTGAATGTAAGTTAGATGTACCCGCAAATACTACCGCATATTGCCTCATCTTGCACGATCGCATTGTCGAATATAACCCGTTGCCAAATGTTGTCCGTAAAATTACATGAATCAGGAATAATCCCCTCCAATGTTATAACATTATAACATTATAAAACTGGCGATACTCGATGATCGACATTAGTTGTCCGTCATAGTTCTCACCAATATCATTTCATTATGGTTGTGCCAACGTTTGTGGATCTCCAAGGATTTATCGTTGGAGGAAAGTTTATCGTGAAAGAAATTGCGATTCTGACAAAGGGCTCTGTACTCTCTCATTATATTTTTACGAGTCTTACACCATTCCGTTTGCTCACGAGATCTGAGAGATCTCAAGTTGCATGGTTGATTGGAAAACATCACAATCTGCAATGGGAAGATGGAAACATTCCGTACTACAGAGCCAAACGTTTAATCACTGACGCCGTGACGTTGAAAGATGCATCTTCTCGAGTGTAAAAGGACATGGAAAACGAGAATGGTTGGCAAATTTACTGGAAGACGATGAGAGAATCGGTCTTATTATCGAGACATTGGATAACGACTATGATGACGTTCCTGCTTTAGATAAATTAGATGCTACTCTGCGTTGCGATAGACATGTACGAAATTGTGCTTTACAAAATGTATTTAAATTATTCAATTGGTCGAATCATCATCATAAAGGTTCGATCAATCCATATTTATAATAAACTATTGTTACAATACATGTGTGTTATCTTTTTTATCCTCTCCTTGTAGCATGTATTATATTACAGTACGTGATGCATTTTTCTATTAGTCTGCATTTTAGCAGACAATGGGCGTGGAATATTTGACATCTTTAAACGCGAAAAAATATTAAAATTCATGTCGTTCATGGTTCGCTTGAGGTTGATCGACGTTCGTTTGATGTTGATCGACGTTCGTTTGATGTACGATAGATGTTCGTTTGATGTTGATCGACGTTCGTTTGATGTACGATAGATGTTCATCGCGGTTCGATAGATGTTCGTTTGATGTATGATAGTGGTTCGATAGTGGTTCGATAGATGTTCGTTTGATGTTCGATAGATGTTCGTTTGATGTACGATAGTGGTTCGATAGATATTTGTTTGATGTGGTTGGATCAATCTGTAGCAAGTATTATATCTCTTAGCCATGTATACATCTGTGTGGTGAATATTATATTTCATGGTGCAGCTGCATCTGGTATTATATTTCAAGTCAGGATATTAAGATATTTATTTGATGTATAATAAGGTTTAAACATGTTTAGATCGATGTTAATCAATGTTTAGATCCATGTTGATCAATGTTTCAATAGATGTCTGATGCTTATTTGATTGTGTCGCTATTTAATTATAATTATAATTATCTGTATGAATGCTATGTGGAGCGACAGTCCGCGTCAGCTTTTAATTTTTTTTTGTCAGCTGTGA
The DNA here is from genome assembly GCF_047496725.1 of Anoplolepis gracilipes. Classification (NCBI taxonomy): domain Eukaryota; kingdom Metazoa; phylum Arthropoda; class Insecta; order Hymenoptera; family Formicidae; genus Anoplolepis; species Anoplolepis gracilipes. The sequence continues at coordinate 195,982 of NW_027328675.1, forward strand.
AGAGTAAGCATTTGTTGCTAACTCTTATGTCATGCAGATCCCCTACTCATTTTTTTACCGAGACGTTACCTAACTCTCGCTGGAACTAGCATAAAGTATCTGACTGTGATCCTGTGAGTTGATTTGTGAAGTGCAGTTTATTTTATAAAGATTTAAAAAATGTCGCAAGTTATGGCATTTCTTGACGCGATGTTCGAGACGGGGTACCGTCGCCTTTGGCTTTCCGAAGGGGTTGGCAGGCGAAGCCACCGCCGTGCACTTCGCTGGGTTAAAAATTTGGCTCGCAACCTATTCCGAGCATTGTTGGATGTACTGTTCGAGGATGTAAGTAGTTTTTATTATTTTTATACGCTTTTTTATTTATAATATATTTATATTTATACACTTTTATCTTTTACAGTGTTACCAATATCGGTGCTACCACATCCCACTTGGTGATGTAAGTAATGTTTATTATTATTTTATATGCTTTTTTATTTATAATATATTTATGTTTTTTCTTTTACAGGAATATCTATGTTACCACAACCTCATCCCGGGGTATATCAACATTGCGCACATGAAAGAGGTGCGTCGGTGGCGGACCTTCAACCGCGAATATGCGGAATATGAGGATTTGTGGGGCGATGGCCCCCCCGTGCTCGCTTCTTAGACGGGTTCTTCCCTTATCTGTACGTGGACATTTTCTGTCTCCGCAGATTGTTCAGAGAGAAGCCCCTCGTACTGTAAGTATCTCTACATAATACGCTCAAAAGTTTGTGTATTTTTTAAGGTACTAATATAAATGTTCATTTTTTTTCTGTTACAGAAGCAGCCGTCGCGAGTTCCCCCTCCGCCTCTCTCCAACTAATTTTTAGTTTTTTCTTCTTTATATTTTACCTTTTTATATTTTATATTTTATATATTATATATTATATTTCATATCTTTTTATATTTTATATTTTATATTATATTTTCGATTTTTTAATATTTTTTATATTATATCTTTTATATTTTTTAAAACACACACACACACACACATCCACACCCACACACCCACATCCACACCCACACCCACACCCACACCCACATCCACAGCCACACACACACACACACACACACATACACACACACATACACACACACTATATGTATAATAATACACATTTTTATAATTAAATATTTTGTTTATGATAAATATGTGTATATGTTTTGCGCCTTCATTATCTATCTCATCCTTCTTCCTCCTCCACTTAGTATTGATTAGATTATATTTAATATATATAATTAGTAATAATAATAATAATATAATATATAATAATAATATATAATAATAATATTATAATATAAAAAAAAAATTTAATCTGCGTTTTCGCGTACGCCTTAGCCTCCGTCTTATCGCGTTCCCGCTATCCTTTCCCCTCATCCTCATTCTTTCTCTCTCACGCTATCTTCCTATTGTAATCTTCTCCTTTTCCCACCACATCATGCTCTCATTGTCCTACGCTATGTACAATGCGCATAGCGCTCTCCTTATCCTATCCTATACCACGCGTCTCCGTCTACCGCGTTGCGAACGCCTATCGCGCTGTCTCTCTCTATCCATCTCCCTACTCGCGGACCTCTCTTCCCTCTCCGCAAACCCCTCGTCGACCGGCCGCGCCGCGGACCTCTCTCTCCTCTCCGCAATCCCCTCGTCTACCGGCTGCATCGCGGACCTCTCTTCCCTCTCCGCAATCCCCTCGTCTACCGGCTCCGTCGCGGACCTACAGCTGTATCGCGGACCTCTCCCCCATCCCCGCGTACCCCGCGTCTACAAACCGCATCGCGGACCTGCGTGACGTCATCCCCCCCGTGCCCACGGGTCCCCCCCACCCCCGCACCCCCTCGAGCTCCCGAGTTAGAAACCTCATTATATCACTACTGTGGTCAATAGTAACGTGGTCAATCGCAACGTGGTCAATTGTAACGTGGTCAATTGCGACGCGTGGTCAATCGCAACGTGGTCAAATGCAACGCGTGGTCAATCGTAACGTGGTCAAAATGCAACGTGGTCAAAAGCAACGTGGTCAAATGCAACGTGGTCAAAAGTATCTGTGGTCAATAACAACGTGGTCAAATGACTCCCACTCACCTTTTTCGAATAAAGTCTTGAATTTACTCACGCGCACCGAATCGCCTATTTTAAATTTCGCCGGCGCCGCAATCTTTACGTTGCTGTACACCGTATTTAAAAGTTTTTCTGCGACGGCTGGAATAACATCGACAGGTCTCATACCGATAGTACGATGTTTTTGCGTGTTGTACTCTTCAACGAGTCTCGATAGTTCGTCGATCCACTTGTAGTTTCCATTGAGCGTAAACATTTTCCACATTTTATTTTTCAAAGTACGATTGAAGCGTTCCACGATCGAGGCTTTTATGACGGAATATGTCGAATAATGATTAATATTGTGTTTCTTCATGAGGTTTTGTACATTTGCATTGTAAAATTCTTTTCCTTGATCGGTTTGAAAATTTTTCGGACATCTCGCATCGTCTCGAATTATCTCTGCAATCGCATCGGCCGTCTTGCTTCCACCTTTACTCTTGAGCGGTACGACCCACGCATACTTGCTCAACACATCGATAACAGTGAGTATGTAATTGTATCCCTTGTTGACTCGAGCATACGGACGCATCTCGACGATATTGGCTTACCACAGATCATCGTATCCCCGCACTATGACGTGTCTTCGGGGAAAATTTTTTCTCGCTGGCGCGTGCAATTCGTTTACCAACTGCCGCCTTTCCAAACTATGTCAATTCTTTGCTTTGTCAGTTTTTCTCAATGGTCGTTTGTTGTTTGCTTTTTTATCACTCATTTTCGTTTATCATCCTTTAATAACCGTTCTTTAAGTTCCGTTTTTTTCGCGTTTTCTGACCCGTTCTTAATCCGTTCTTGCGTTGTTCACCGTCGTCCTTCACCTATTCGAAAATCGTTCTTGACCCGTTCGCAGCCTTTTTCACAGTCGTTTTTGACTCGTTCGTAGCCGCTTTTGACCCGTTCGTAGCCTCGTTCGCAGTCCTCCTTGAGATGCTGATAGCCTCGTTCGAGGCTGTTGTTGCTGTTGCTAGGTCGTTCACTACCACTGCCACTCATTGTAATTAGATAGCAGTTCGGTAATTCTTCGTAGCTGTTCGATAATTGTTCGCAGCCGTTCGATAATCCTTCGTAGCTGTTCTTTAGCCGTTCGATAGCCGCTCCTAACCCGTTCACTGATGCTCATTCAGGTTGATAGCTGTCTCTGAGTTAGCGTTAGCCGCGCGTTGAAGTTTGTTTAGCGCAATCTGTAATGCTCGCACGTTCTTCTCAAGCGAAGTAAGCTTCTCGCCTGATTTTTTCTGTCGATTCATTAATCTTTTAACGCAGGACTGCACGTACAATTTGTTGACGGCATCGGTGTCAGCCTCAGGTTGCGCTACACGGCGAATCTTACGCGACCTCGCATCGAAGTCTGTAACGACGCGACACAAAGCGTTTTCGTGCACATAACTTTTTACCAATCTGTCCCAAGAGCCGTTTGTACCGGTTGCATCATTTCTTGAATCGAATAAGCCAAATTTGTTGATAGGCATTTTTTCCGACGCTTCGTAAAGTGTCACGCGACGCTGATCGACTGATTAGTTTTGTCGAGACATCATTCAATTTATAATAAGACCATCTTCGCGAAGTTCTTCGATAATCGACATAATTTCATTGTCGTGAGCATTATTACCGGCTCGACGCGAAGCATCCAATAATCGCAGACGATCTACCAACTCGTTTGGATCGTTCCAATGCACGTAGTCGATCTTATTGTCGTTTAGCGCGCGGTAGTATACCTTTTCCAGCTTTTCTGCTAGAAAATAACGGTGCAATTACATTTTTATACTTATATCCTTTAGTCCCTAATACTGGATTATGTGCTTTGTTCGCACGTTTATGCGCATTCGTCGCTAGTAATATACTTTTATATTTAAGCAAATTATCTTCGGTGTATATTTCATCATCGGGGATTTTTTTGAAAATTAATTCATAGAGACCCGGCGTTCCCGTATATTTTACTTCATTGATAATTATATTATCATTTTTGTCTACGTGTTTATCACCGAGGATTATTCCATCGTTAGAAAACTTAATGCCATACACATAATCCATAGCTTTATCTTTATCTTGATTCATAAAAGTTAGTATATATTTTTGTCCAAGTGAACCTAAATGCTCTCGAAATATGTTTACACCTGCGGACGTTTGCAATTCACGTTGAACTGTTGTAACTAACGAATCGGATGTAGTTTTAAAAATTTCTTCGGCGGGTGGTTGCTCGTACGATAATTGACGCGGTTACGCAATTTCTATCTGAGTAGATGTGTCCGGTATCGTTCGTCTTTGATTCGGTGTAGAAGTTATCGGCATATCATTTAATGAGACATTTAATCGTTTTTGCTTTGAGCTCAAATCATTCAATGAGATTTTTGGTCGTTTTTTAACTTTAATAATTTTCTTTTCCACATGGTCTTTTTCGAGTATATCAAACGGCTCGATTTTCGATACGTCGGATTCTACATCGATGGTATTTTGAACAAGCTGTTTTAGAGGCTCGCTAATCGGCTTAAACTGTTTCTCTAAGGCTACATCTTCCTCAATTTTGTCAGTTATTAACGTGCGATAATTTTTGCGAATTGACTCGCTCGTCTGTGCAATTTTTCGCGCAATCTTTTCACGATCACTGTTATCACTCATGTTTTTTTTATGTAGACGTTGCTCTGTCAATGTTTCGATAGCAACTGATCATTTTACCGCAAATTCATTAAAACCTCTTCTGTAGTGTTCATTGCTCATTGAACTGTCTTTGTCAATTACTAGAAATCCATACTTGTGCTGCCAACATTTTTGACATAACGCGCTAAAATCATCGTATGACATGTCAGTATTTATATGATCGCTGTACACATGTCGTAAGTTTGTACCGTCTTGTTTAAATAAGATCAACAGATTAGCATTGTCGCGTATAAGATGCTTGGGTATTTTGGCATACGTTTGACAGAGATAGAAATAATCGACGCTTGAGTGTCGACCCATTGAGAAGTACTCTCTTATCGTATCTTGCTTGTCACATGCCACGTCATCAAAGATAAAAACAGAATTCGGAAGCGCCTCTCTCGATGGAATGACATCGCTGTTATTAGAGAACGTAAAGTAACCAATTTCATCTATCGATGATAGTAAATTTTCCAAATATTGATATTTTGGTTGTTGAAGCGATTGTGAATATATGTATAAATTTTCAAAGCGTATGCCGTTTGGACTTTCTATCAAGCTTATCAACAAGTTAGTTTTACCACAATTCGAAGGGCCGCAAATGAGACCGCGTATTGTATTCGGTAACATTTTTCCATGTTTGTGTATTTCTTTTTCAGGCATTAGCCTATTGTCAAAATTTGTTACTTTAATTACCGTTAGTTGTAGCACGAATCGCATGACTTGTCTAATCAGACTTAACAATACTTTCTGAGGAGGAGGAGTGGGAGGAGAGCCTATTTATAGATGCGCATCAAATCGAAACCGCTCAGTATCAACATGTTTTTTTCACTGTCGGATGACTGTGATATTCTCAACCTTACCTTAGAACAGTTACGATATATACCGAAGATTATTTTATTGAAGCAGTTTGGTCGTTACGTGGAACGTCTGTGGGACAAACTTCCGGAATACATAAAGGCGGATTCGGAGGTTCAGACCTATCGTCGCTGTTTCGAACATTACAATCGACCGTGGCAACAAATGTACATTGACGGTCCAGCGCCGATGATAAAAGATTGTTACGAATGTCAGCGAAAATCATAAGAGGCTGTGATCTGTTGAATCGCGCGATAAACGCACTTCTTATCGAATTACATATTCCTGGATATCAGTTTTGCGGACCGAAAACTCGTTTACAAAAACGATTGACTAGAGGTGATCGAGGCATCAACCCATTGGATGTCGCGTGTCGTGAACACGATTTAGCTTACTCGCGAAGCAACGATCTCGGCGAACGACACGTAGCGGATCGTATACTAGCTGCAAGGGCGCGAGAACGTATTACAGCGAAAGATTCGAATTTTGGTGAAAGAGCAGCCGCCACGGCCGTTTGGACGGTCATGAAAGCAAAGACGAAAATGGGTATGGGGATAAAAAAGTCGTCGACGAAGAAAAAGATTACGAAAAAACGAATACTTCCGGTAGCGAAACGCGGGGGCGTATTACCGATTCTACCAGTGTTGGGTGCTCTCGGATCTCTGATTGGTGGAGCGGCTGGTGTAGCAAAGATGGTAAACGACGGAAAAGCTACACAACGTCAGTTTCAAGAGATGCTATGTCACAATCGCGCCATGGAAGGTCGCGGATTGTATCTCGCGCCATACAAATACGGACGACGAGTCTCAATGAGAAGAAAAAAAAACGTCAAAGAGACACTGAAAATGCCAGAGGGTGCAACTACCAACATACAACTGCTGCAACTAGCAAAACATATGCGCATTCCGTATTTTAGAGGTGTTTTTATGCGTGACTCATTACCGATCGGCGGTATATATCGAAACGAGAGCGGCATCATAAATTTGGATAACGCTAAAGGCTCGGGTACTCACTGAGAAGCGTATGCAAATAGGGGGAATCGCGCTATATATTTTGACAGTTTGGGTAATCTTCGCCCGCCGAATGAATTGGTACGATATTTAAATGTGGCAAAAATAGATTATAATCACACATCCTATCAAACTTATAATCAAAGCGTCTGCGGACAATTATGCTTGCAGTTTCTCCGAACGGTTGATGTACGCGAATTTAAATTTTAACACATACACATTATATGTATGAAAACACATTTTGAATAAAAATTATATATATTAAACATATATATCGCTATGTATCTTCTTTATAAAATCCTATCCTATCCTTCTTCCTGTATATTATATAATAAGTTACATTTATATATTTTTTTAATCGAAATGCGTAGTTAATCTGAGCTATTATATTGGAAATGTGTCAAGAATACTTTTAATATCTTAATAAGTTACGTTTATATTTCTTTTACTGCAGCCTTCTCCTTTGCTCTCTCCTTTCCTTACACATCATACTCTCCTTGTCCTACGCCTATAGCGCTGCCCTTTTCCCACCATCATGCTCTCCTTGTCCTACGCCTATAGCGCCTTCCTTCTTACACCACGTCGTACTCTCCTTGTCCTACGCTCTATTGTGCTTGCAGTTTCTCCGAGCGGTCGATGCACGCGAATTTAAAGACATACATTGCGCTATTTAATTTAGTATTCATTAAACAGTTTAGTCAACATGTCTATGACATTCACGCTGACTGGGAAGAGCAGCGTTCTCGCGGCAAATTACTCGCCCACCGTAAATTTAAGCGATGGTGAATACGAACTCGGTCTAGCGGATTTTGAGAGTTATCACACGATATCGAACGTGAATTCCTCGAATAATAAATTTTACTTTGGCAAAGACGATGCGGAAATTACGATTTCCGAGGGATCGTACGAGCTGCAAGCGATACATGAATTTTTGAAAAAAACAATTTCACGAAAACGTTCGCAACACACAGTTCGTGATGGTGATAAAAAACAAACTGACGACGATGACTTTGAGGCTGAAGAATGGCCGATAGTGCTCCGCGCTAATTACAATACGACGCGAAGCGAGATTAAATGCGCCTACAGAATAAATTTTAGTAAGCCTAACAACATTGGATCGCTGCTAGGATTCTCGAACCGTATACTGCAGCCGCGAAAATGGTACGAGTCGGACGTGCCGATTAACATTATCAACGTGAACATTATCCGCGTCGAATGTGATGTCACCGCGGGTGCGTACAACAACGGTAAACTCGTTCATACGATACATGAATTTTCACCAAGAGTACCACCAGGATATAAGATATCGGAAACACCGGCGCACATCATTTACCTACCGATCATCGTACGGAGCATTACGGATTTAACGTTACTCGTTGTCGATCAGGTAGGACGATTACTCGATTTTCGAGGAGAAGAGATTACCATTAGAGTGCATTTACGACGGCGGCAAAATTAGCGTGTGATGCTCGTGCTGAACGGATCGAAAGACGTGAGAGACAACACAATTTTTACGACGCCCGCGACAACAACAACAACATCGAGATTTGCTAATACGCAATCATCTTGCGCTAAGAAAAAGAAATTAAACGCATCAAACGTTACGTTTTTACAATCTTTGGGATTCGCGGTGCGAAACATTTGAACGATGACTGACATTCTCAACATCGCGGACGAGCCAATCTTTGACGATCGCATCGTCAAGATTGAGACTCACGCATACAACCCATTCGCCAACACAACGTTCGGACACAGTGACGAGATAAGAATACCCATACAACAACAGGATCTGTATACATTGCCGTACGAGAGTTTCTTATACATCGAGGGAGAATTGAAGATAAACAATCCAACTGACGGATCTAATGTGGTACTGCAAAATAATTGCGTAGCATTCATGTTTGACGAGATTCGATACGAACTCAATGGCGTGGAGATTGATCGCAACAGAAACGTGGGAATAACAAGTATGCTCAAAAACTATGTAACAATATAATCCGATAGAAGCGTGATTATGAGAAATGCTGGCTGGAGTGATCCAACTACTGTGAATGGACACTTTAATTTTTGCGTACCGCTCTACATGTTATTGGGATTTTGCGAGGATTATAAACGTATAGTAATTAACGCTCGTCACGAGTTGATCTTAATACGATCGCGCAATGATAATTGTCTGGTTGAAGCTTCGGCGGTGGAGCCTGTCATCAACATATTCAAGATACAATGCCACATGTGCTGTTGAGTGAAATTAAGAAGCTGTCTATGCTGCGCGCTCTGGAAAGCGGACGCTACCTCAGCATGGGTTTTCGCTCGTGGGATCTGTACGAGTTTCCGCTCTTGCAGCGTACAACCAAGCATTCGTGGGCTATTAAGACCGCGACTCAGCTGGAGAAACCACGATACGTTATCTTTGCTCTGCAGACAGGCCGGAAGAATATTATGCTCGAGGATATGAGTAAATTCGACGACTGCAAATTAACAAACGTGAAACTTTATCTGAACTCGGAATGTTATCCGTACGACGACATGAATCTGGATTTCGATAAAAACAGATGGTCGATTCTATACGACACGTACGCGCGTTTCTGCAAAAACTATTACGGATACGAGTACCTCGAACCGAGTCTCACCGTCTCACTGTTTCTACTTTACGGTCCGTTTGTAATCATCGATTATTCTCGACAAAACGAATCGGTGAAAAATGCTACCGTAGACGTAAGAATAGAATTTGATTGTAAGAAAAATGTGCCGGTAAACACTACCACTTATTGTCTCATTTTGCATGATCGCGTTGTCGAATACAATCCTCTAACAAACGTAGTACGTAAAATTACATGAATCAGCACGAGCAGGAACGCTCGTCTTATCAACCAACCAACGGTCGAATCTTCTGTAAACGAAATTGGAGAATCGCATACCGGATCATATAACATAAAAACTTGCGATACTCGATGATTAACGTCAGTTGTTCGTCGTCGTAGTTCTTGCTAATATCTCTTCATTATGGTTGTGCCAACATTTGTGGATCTTCAAGGATTTATTATCAATAAAAAATTTATCGTGAAAGAAATTGCGATTCTGACTCAAGGATCTGTACTGTCTCATTATATTTTTACGAGTCTTACACCATTCCGTTTGCTCACGAGGTCTGAGAGATCTCAGGTTGCATGGTTGGTTGGAAAACATCACAATCTGCAATGGGAAGATGGAAACGTTCCATACTACATGGCTAAACGTTTAATCACTGAGGCTGTGACGTTGAATGATACATCTTCTCGAGTGTATGTCAAAGGACATGAAAAACGAGAATGGTTGGCAAATTTACTGGAAGACGATGCGAGAATCGGTCTTATTATCGAGACATTGGATAACGACTATGATGACGTTCCTGCTTTAGATAAATTAGATGCTACTCTGCGTTGCGATAGATGACATGTACGAAATTGCGCTTTACAAAATGTATTTAAAATATTCAATTGGTGGTCGAATCATCATCATGAAGGTTCAATCAACCCATATTTACATTAAAAAACTATAGTTCAAGTATTATTTTCTATATTCTGTAATTAAATTTTTTTAATTTTAAATAAATTTGGAATTTTTATACATTTATATTTCTTTTACTGTCACCTTCTTTCTTTACCATCATGCTCTCTCTTTTCCTTACACATCATACTCTCCTTGTCCTACGCCTATAGCGCTGTCCTTTTCTCACCATGCGCGCTCTCCTTCCTCTCTATTCTTTCTCTCACCATGCGCGCTGTCCTTCCTCTCTATTCTTTCTCTCACCATGCGCCCTCTCCTTTCTCTCTATTCTTTCGCACCCATATCTCCTTTTCCTACCATCATGCTCTCCTTTTCTTATCATCATACACTCCTTGTCCTACACATACAGCACCTTCATTTTTACACCACATCCTACTATAGAACGCCTGATTATATTTATAATCAAATTAAATATACATGATAATGCCCACCCACTATGCGAAACGTTATTCTTTAGCGCAAACATCCATACTGTTGGCGTTCTGTATATGTTTTCATTTAGTAAAAATTTATATCTCATGCTTTGTCGTATACATTTGTAACCGAATATTTGAATCGTCGTATACATTTGTAATCGAATATTTGAATCGATTTCATCATACGGCAGCCACACACGGCGCTCGAGAAAGCACGTAGGGATCCCCTCCTCATTACGTTTTGCGATATTAAAAAATTGCTCACAGTACTTTGAATAGTTTAGTATCGCATAAACTACAACGCCTTCGATAGTGCCATGAATTCTGTAGTGCAATTTTTACAAAATCGTGAAATTGGTTTACCAAAGACTTATACAAGATCGCTAAAACTGTTTTTCAAGATTCGTGACGAAATAGATTTTTTATGTGGTCAAGGAAAATACCGATATAGAACTTATGCAATTTGAATATCCTGATGTTCCGGAAATAAAGCATCTTCGAAAAGTGAGACTGCTACTGATAAAAAGATTAAGAAGAAAAGAATTTTTAGAAGAAAGAAGAAAGCGACTTGTACATAACTCATTTAATACACACACATGTGTTGAAAAAAACTGAAAAGGCTCAAAGGATCTTTTGTCTATCGACCTCGCTGCGTAATTTAAGCCTAGATGCTGCTATACATCCCCTACTTTTTTTTCTCCAGACGTTGTCTAACTTCGTTGGAGCTGGCATAACGTGTCTGACTGTGGTGCAGTGAGCGTATTTTGTTAAAAAACAAAAAAAATGTCGCAAGTAGTCGCGTTCATGCAGGCGATGTTCGAGACGGCTTTCGCAACCATCGTGTTCCTGAGGGGATTGCTTGCCGGTACACTCGCCGCCGGTTACTTCGGCGAGCGCAAGATTTGGCCCGCGCCCTGTTCCAGGCGTTTATAAACATTTTATTCGGAGATGTGAGTAGTTTTTATTATTATTATTTTATACGCTTTTTTATTTATAATATATTTATAATTTGAAAATATATACGGCTCCAATATTTACAAACATGATAAGATATACTCGGCAATGAAAGCCCATACGCGGATGTTGATGCGTAAAGAAACTGCGTAAGGAAATTAATTCTTTTCACGAAAGAATTTTTAATTAGTGCACAGAGCACATATTTAGATTCTCATTTTTGAGAATTCTAAAAACCCCTCTATACCCTCCTAAAGAGATGTAGACGAGAAAAAATATCGGGGCGAAGTCGCTGAATCGGGAATTGAACCCGAGTCTTTCGCTTGCCGGGCGACTGCTCTTACCACTGAGCTATTCAGCCCCACACCGATACTTCTCTCGTCTATTTGTCTAATTGACTGAATAGCTCAGTAGTAAGAGCAGTCGCCCGGCAAGCGAAAGACTCGGGTTCAATTCCCGATTCAGCGACTTCGGCCCGGTTTTTTTTTCTCGTCTACATCTCTTTAGGGGGGTATAGAGGGGTTTTTAGAATTCTCAAAAATGAGAATCTAAATATGTGCTCTGTGCACTAATTAAAAATTCTTTCGTGAAAAGAATTAATTTCTTTACGCAGTTCCTTTACGCAGTTTCTTTACGCATCGACTAATTAAAAATTCTTTCGTGAAAAGAATTAATTTCTTTACGCAGTTTCTTTACGCATCAACATCCGCGCATGGGCTCTCATTGCCGAATATATCTTATCATAATATATTTATATTTATTAATTTTTCATAGATTTTCTGGATAAATAAGTATCCGATCCCTGGATATATTAACATCGCGCACAAGAATAGGAGACGCTGGGTGCGGGAGAGAGAGAGAGCGCGCGCCGAGTGTGACGATTTGTGGTGTGAGAGTCCCAGAAGCCGAAATTACGACGCATACTTTCCGTGTGCGTACGTGGATATATTCGGCCTCCGCAGGCTATTCGGAGAGGAGCCCCTCGTAATGTAAGTATGCGCAAATTTTAAATATTTTTAAAGTACTAATAAAAATGTTTATTTCTGTTACAGACGCAGCTATGACGAGTTCCTATGGCGCCCCAACAGATTTTTAGTTTTTTAAAATTTTTATATCTTTTATATTTTAAAATTTTTATATCTTTTTAAATTTTTAATTTTAAAACACACACACACATTTTATATATATATACACATACACACTTTTTAAATAAAAATTTATGTTAAATTTATATATATTTATTACTTATTTCCACCTTCATCATCTATCCCATCCTTCTTCCTCTGTATTAGATAAAATTAGATAATAAGATATATAATAAGATAACATTTAACATTATAAAAAAAACTTAACATACAAAAATTATCTTTTTTCTCGCGTACGCCTTAGCCTCCGCTATCCTCCTTCCTCTCTATTCTTTCTCTCGCTCCCCATAACACGCTCTCTTTCTCGCTATCCTCCTTCCTCTCTATTCTTTCTCTCGCACCCCATAACACGCTCTCCTTCTCGCTATCTTCCATTCTCTCTATTCTTTCTCTCGCACCCCATAACACGCTATCCTTCTCGCTCTCTTCCTTCCTCTCTATTCTTTCTCTCGCACCCCATAACACGCTCTCCTTCTCGCTAAGCTCCTTTCTCTCTATTCTTTCTCTCGCACCCCATAACACGCTATCCTTCTCGCTCTCTTCCTTCCTTTTTATTCTTTCTCTCGCACCCTTATCTCCTTTTCCTACTATCAAGCTCTCCTTTTCCCATCATCATGCACTCCTTGTCATACACATACAGCGCCTTCCTTCTCACACCACGTCATACTCTCCTTGTCCTACACTATATAGAATGCCTAAAGCACCGTCTCTCTCTAACGCCTATAGCACCTTTTCCCTCTACCGCGTTGCGAACGCCTATAGCACCGTCTCCCTCTACCACGTTGCGAACGCCTATAGCACCTTCTCCCTCTACCGCGTTGCGAACGCCTATAACACCGTCTCTCTCTACCGCGTTGCGAACGCCTATCGCGTCGTTACTATGGGAATATTAAAAATTTATTAATATTAATCTAATTATTTATTGCAAATATACATTATGGATAAATAATGGGGTGAATATTTTATCTATAACAGTTGACATTCCTCTCTCTCACCATCAGACCTCCGCAATCAGTCGGAGAGGACACTCCCTCCACCTGCGGAGGCATATGTACCCCTCCTTCCCTCTCAATCTGGGGGACGTTTAGGTACCTCCCCCTTCTCCCTCAATCTGGGTGGACATTTGGTACCTCCCCTCCCTCGGACATATCAGTACTGTGAGGTAAGGTAATCAGTTCCTTCGCTTACCTCAACCCCCTCAGATCCCTGGATTAGAACTCTCTATATATATCTACTTACACATTATTACTTACAATATTAAGAAAGAATGACAAAACTATTAATAAAAGAATTTATTTAGATAAGATTTTAGACGTTATTGTGTTACTTTATAATTGCATTGTATTTCGCTTTTTCTTATGGCCGTCTTTAAAATATATGTAAAATAAAATTTATTTTTAATTTTTGTTTTCAAAATTAGTTTTTTTTTCTATTTTTATACGTGCACATATTAACATTTCTTTTGTTTTACTTTTGTTTTTTTTTCTTTTCCTTTTACATCTTTTAAAAATTTTCTTTATTTTCATAATAATTTATGCAATGCTTTGTACAACTTTTTTTAATGCTCAATATTTTATTTATACCATACATAGTTTCATAATGCATTACATTAGAAAGTTATATTTTATTTCTCGTTTTTTAAGAAGATATTTTAATTTCTTACTTATAAAACTACACAACCGTAACATAATAAAGTAATTTAGTAAAAGTTAAAATAAAATAATATATATAGAAATAAAAGTATAATCTTATATAAATATAAGAATAATATATGTGCATAATGTTATGATATATATAATAATTGATAATATAGTAAATGATGTTTAATATAATAAGACATGTATGTGTATAATATTAAAACATAAAAAATAATAATATAAAATAAAAACTTTTTATAAAATTTACATAATGAAATTTATAAATCTTTACCTTACGTATAATTAACGATATTGTTACTTTAAAGATTTATAAATATAAATAATTTTGCAGTATTGGCTTACTACAGATGACTTGCGTGTATCACTAAGTCACCTTGTTCCGAAAACATATTGTAGTTTTAATTGATTTTCCTTATCACCACTTTGACGATTTTTCTTTATACTAATAAAATTGTTTACATGTTGTTTGTGTATTAATTTGATATTATATTGCAAATAACAAATAATTATTATATGTGTTGTATTTTAATAAAGCACATGTTTCAAGTGTCTTTTTAGATTATTTAAATAAATAAAATTTTTGCAAAAATAAGTAATAAAAATTAATAGTTTTACTCTTATAGTAATCGCATACTTTGATGACCATTATATATAATAAACGAATACTTCGGGGACAGTTCCTAAATTATACAATTCACATATATGTGTATATACATATATGTATGTACAGGATGTCCGGTAATCGCCTCAACAATTAAGGACAGATTCTCTGACCGATTTAGAGATGATTGCTTTTTAGCAAAAATCTTGAAACATTAATTAAGATTAAACGTCTAATTTTTTTTCAACATATAGATAAAATGTATAATTCATTATATGTATAACTCTTTCCAAATGTAATTAACGAATACTTCGAGAAAAGATTCTGACTACATAATTCACATATACGATAGAAATATTTGCATTGTCTCCAAAACATGCGTTAAAATTTAAAGTCTCTTTTATATGTAGTAACCGCATACTTTGAGGACTATTATATATAATAAACGAATATTTCGGGGACAGTTCTTAAATTATGCAATTTACATATATGTATATAGTATACATATATGTATGTACAGGATGTCCGATAATCGTCTCAACAATTAAGGATAGATTCTCTGACCGATTTAGAGATGATTTTTCCTTAGCAAAAATCTTGAAACATTAATAATTTTCAACAAGTTATAAGATAGAATATGTACAGGGTGTTTTATTTTAATCGCCCCAGGCAAACATCTCGAAAAATATGGAAATTATGAAAAAATGTTTCGGACATAAGTTGTATGGTTCTGAGGAGGCCATAAGATAGTAACATTGGTTTGACCTTGAACAGTCACTTGAAGGTCACATAAAGGTCACCTTACATTTTTTAAATGAAGCAACCTATATATTATTGCATATTCTTGTAGCTTATCTCGAGAGCTTTCCAAAACACTTATGATAAAGTATTTTTTATTAAGTATTTTTTGAGTTATGAGACTTGAAAGTTGTAGTATTTTGATATAAAATACAAAATATTTCGTAAAATATTTATTTCTCGATAATCTTATCTTAATACTTTTATGTGCAGAATAATGTTAAGAATCAATTAGTGTAAAAAAAACACACAGTTGTTTTAAATAAAAAATATGTAATTGCTCGTTGCAAATTTATATTTTTTATTTAAGACAACTGTGTTTTCTTTACACTAATTGATTTTTCTCATTATTCTGCACACAAAAGTATTAGATGAAATTATCGAAAAATGAATATTTTACGAGATATTTTGTATTTTATATCAAAAGACTATAACTTTCTCATAACTCGAAAAATATTTAATGAAAAATACTTTATCATAAGTGTTTTGAAAAGCTCTCGAGATAAGCTACAAGAATATGCAATAATATATAGGGTGTTCCATTTAAGAAATTTAAGGTGACCTTTATGTGATTTTCAAATGACCGTTCAAGATCAAACCAATGATACTATCTTATGGCCCCCTTGAAACCATATAACTTTTGTCTGAAACATTTTTTCATAATTTTTATATTTTTCGAGATATTTGCTTGGGGCAATTAAAATGAAACACCCTGCACATATATATATATATATATATATATATATGCAGGGTGTTTCATTTTAATTGCCCCAAGCAAATATATATATATATATAGTCTGGTAATAATCGCCAACAACTAAAAACGAATTCTCTGGCTAATTTGGAGACGATTTTTCCTCAGCGAAAATGTCATCACTTTTTGCAAAATTCCAATTTTTGTTATTACATAATTTGTAATTAATCCTCGATTTCAACTTTTACTAAAATAAACTCCATCTGAAATTAAATAAAAAATATAATTATGTTAGTTTTTTAATTCCACAGAATCTAGTTTACGAAAAACTCCTTTTATTCTATCTTATAACTTGTTGAAAATTATTAATTAATGTTTCAAGATTTTTGCTAAGGAAAAATAATCTCTAAATTGGTCAGAGAATCTGTTCTTAATTGTTGAGACGATTATCGGACACCCTGTACATACATATTTGTATACTATATACATATATGTAAATTGCATAATTTAAGAACTGTCCCCGAAATATTCGTTTATTATATATAATAGTCCTCAAAGTATGCGGTTACTATAAGAGAAACTTTAAATTTTAACGCATGTTTTGGAGACAATGCAAATATTTCTATCGTATATGTGAATTATGTAGTCAGAATCTTTTCTCGAAGTATTCGTTAAATACATTTGGAAAGAGTTATACATATAATGAATTATACATTTTATCTATATGTTGAAAAAAAATTAGACGTTTAATCTAACTAAAGCAAGTTTTTTACTTTCTATTAAAATTTTTAAGGAAACAATATGGAGTAAAGGCTATTAACTTTTATTACTTATTCTTGCAAAAATTTTATTTATTTAAATAAAAGACACTTGAAACATGTTCTTTATTAAAACTATGTATATATATATATATATATATATATATATATATATATATACATAGTCCGGTAATAATCGCCAACAACTAAAACGAATTCTCTGGTTAATTTGGAGACGACTTTTCCTCAGCAAAAATGTCATAAAAAATGTCATCACTTTCTACAAGATTCCAATTTTTGTTATTACATAATTTGTAACTAAGCCTCGATTTCAACTTTTATTAAAATAAACTCTATCTGAAATTAAATAAAGAATATAATTATGTTAGCTTTTTAATTCCACAAAATCTAGTTTACGAAAAACTCCTTTTATTCTATCTTATAACTTGTTGAAAATTATTAATGTTTTAAGATTTTTGTTAAGGAGAAATCATCTTTTAATCGATCAGAGAATCTGCCCTTAATTGTTGAGGCGATTACCGGACATCCTGTACGTACATATATGTATATATACATATATGTGAATTGTATATTTAATTGTATATTTTAAGAACTGTCCCCTAAATATTCGTTTATTATATACATATAATAGTCCTCAAAGTATGCGGTTACTATAAGAAAGACTTTAAGTTTTAACGCATGTTTTGGAGACAATGCAAATATTTCTATCGTATATGTGAATTATATAGTCAGAATCTTCTCTCTCTCTCTCTCTCTCTCTCTCTCTATATATATATATATATATATATATATATATATATATATAGGTAACCACGAGGCAATGGCGCCTATTTACGCCGCGCGCGCTTAGCGACCGTCCTTAGGGCCGTCCTTCTCGCAATCTTTCCTGCGGCGGACTGATACTCGCGCCGGATCTGCCGATCTTCGTAAATTAATTTCTCAATAATTATTCCGAAAATCGCAAAATGGTACAGGACTTTTCTGTTCAGTTTAATGCGCTCTACCTGCTCACGAACGTTGATTCAATCTTTATGGGACACCCTGTATGTATGTATATATATATATATATAATATATATATCTACATTTTATATATGTATATATATATATATATATACATACATATATTGTTAAAAAAAATAAAGTTAATAAAGAAATAAAAATTAAATAAAAAAATAAAAAATTCTTTTGATTGCTGCGTGTATTGTTATGTACCGCAACTTTCCCACGTAAATATTTCACGAATAGATATCTTGTTAAGAGACAGCAGTTTTTCACGCTAGATGTGCATAAGCCACAGGACACTCTTAATATCTCTTCGCGAGATATCTCTTTCGGTTAAACGCATCACTTCGAGATGCCACACGACTTTATCTGCATGTGGGGATCTCCGAGAATGAAGGTCCAGCGATATAAAAGTAGTCAGTTCTAAGTCGTCTCTCTCTGAGAAAACACCTTCGACTTGTAGCATTGCGCCAAATAAAGTCTTGTAACTAGATAACTGTACCTTTTTATTCATTACGTCGCGTTCAGCACGTAACAATTGGTGGCAGCGGTACTTAGTTATCCAGAAGACAAATTGTTACCATTTTTACTTCGTTATTTACGTAAAGTACGAAGTCGAAATAAAGCATGAAAGAAGAATACGAGCGGAGAAGTCTGAATTCGAGAAAACCTTACAAGCCGTACAGCGCAACATTGAGGTAGAAGACCGAAGACTAACTGTTCCTGTTTAACAAGTGCAGTAATAGGTGCAATAATTTCGTGGTCTACCCACCGATAAAATCTTGGCAAATCACTGCTCAATATACAAGGTAAAAGGTCAGGCAGATGCTGCGGAAATACAACGAGCGAAGAAGAAGGCGAAGCATCCCGGAACCTTTCCGAGAGAACGACAACAACGAAACTCCGTGGACGGCCGACACGTAAAAGGACTACTTCATCGGACTTCGAGTCAACAGCATCTTGGAGCAGCATCAAACATTCCCCAGCTCCCAGCAATAATGTTATACGCCGTATTACTGTAAGCTAATGAACTACAAAAAATCCTAAAACACATTCTAATACAGATAGTTCTGAAGAAGGTAGTTTAGAAAATAGTAGTTTAAGAAACAGCAGATTAGAATTTAAATTTACATTAAAGTAAAATCGATAATCATGAACGATCAAGCGGCAGATATTACGCAAAACCAAGACGAGACGAGCCACAGTCGTAGATCCTCTGTTTCGTCAAATAATAGTTATTTTTCTGTTCGGAATAGTTTAACACTTTCATCAGTTTTTAACGGCAAAAATATCCCAACACATCAATTTATGTCCGACTGTAAAGGAATTCTCGAAATAGTCGAACCGGTCGAAAGAACCTTCTTTTTCAGAGTAATCCTCCAAACAAAATTAACAGGCGAAGCCGCACTAGTTAGATCCTTATATACGATCACGAATCTCGACGAATTATGTAGCGCGTTGGAAAAAGAATTCAGCAATAGCAAAACTTTTGATCATTAGGAACTCGAAATAAATAATCTCAGGCAAAATAGAGATGAATCCATTGAAAATTATATTACCAAAGTAAGAAAATTAAATTCTGAAATGATTATTGCAATTTCTAATTATCCTGATCCAACAGCAAGAACAGGATTAAGAGTTTTTGCCACTAATAAATTAATAGATAACTTTTTGGGCGGATTACACAAATATATCGGACAACATCTCTTAGCACAGAAATTTAATACATTAGAAGAAGCAATAGAAAGTGCAGTTAGATTCATACGAAAATCACAATATCACGCAGAAAGATTTAAAGTTAATAAATCTAATGTTCAAACTATAACTTGTAATTATTGTAAAAAAATCGGGCATTCTGAAAATGAATGCAGGAGTAAAAATTTTCCATACACAGAATCAAAACGGAAATTCAAATCCAAATTTTCAATATAATTATAATAGACGTGAATTTAATCCTGTGCAAAATTTCGACAATAATTCTGGAAATAGATTTAATGTACAAACCAATAGACACCAAATAAATAACGGGCAAAATAACGATAATCGGATAGATCAGGTAATTCAAATAATTATCGCTATAATAATAGTAATACTCAACCTAACAATAATTTAAACTATCAAGGCCAAGCGACAGGCGTGCAACGCCAGGGCCAATCATCGAGCCGTGCAAATTCGATCCACCTGATCGAAACAGAGCTGGAACATACACAATCCGAACAAATTCCCGAAATGTCATCTCAATCCCTTTCAGCCAGCTCAGAAATCCAACGGACAAATTCTTATTAGATACGGGTGCTAACATAAATATTATTAAAGCGAATGCCTTGCTCCGAGACACATTAGTATATCAAGATAGAAAAGTCGAAATACAAAGCATAACGGAAGAAAAACAGCAAACTCTCGGAACTGTATATCTAAATTCAGAAAACGGCAATCATGAATTTCACGTAGTACCGAGTAAATTTCCATTAAGAGAACAAGGAATTATCGGATCAACCTTTTTACGTCTCGAAAATGCAAAAATAGACTTTGAAAAACAAACGGTTACTATACAAAATAATAAAGTATATTTATTACAATATAGTAATATGTCAACATTACCGCCTAGAACCATATGCCCATGTATAATTAAAGCTAAACAAAATAATATTAATGACGGATTAATAAATCGACAAGAAATATCAAACGGCGTATTTCTTATAGATAGCATCGTAAAAGTAATTAACGGTAATATACATACATATGTAATTAATACGACAGAAAAAGAATTGAATATCAAGACACCCATAATCGACGTAGAGCCAGTGTTAATCAACACGAGCTCGAGGGACAGCCCTGCGTGCGTAATTAATTCGGTGATCTCAAATAATCTAACAGATAGATTAAGACTATTGAAGGAAATCTAAGATTAAATCACTTAAATGAAGAAGAACAACTTTCTATATTACCTATGATAGAAAATTATAACGACATATTTCATTTACCGGGGACAAATTAAAAGGAACAAATCGAATCACACATTCTATCCCTACTACGGATAACGCTCCTATAGCCGTTAAACAATATAGATACCCACCTATCCACAAAGAGGAGATTAAACAACAAATTAACAAATTACTTGAACAAGATATTATTCAACCATCTCTTTCATTATTTAATTCACTATTATGGGTGGTACCAAAGAAAGCGGATGTCAATGGTAACAAAAGATGGAGATTAGTGATAGATTTTTGTAAATTAAATGATAAAACTATTGGCGATGCTTATCTCTTGCCTAATATAACAGACATTTTAGATCAATTGGGAAAAGCCAGATATTTTTCGTGTTTCGATCTAGCGTCGGGTTTTCATCAAATTCCGATGAGTCCACAAGATTCAATAAAAACAGCTTTTTAGCACACCTAACGGTCATAATGAATATAAAAAGATGCCCTTCGGATTAAAAAATGCCCTTGCAACATTCCAACGTTTAATAGATAATGTTTTAGCAGGTTTACAAGGAAATGTTTGTTTTGTTTATTTAGACGATATTGTCATTTATGCGGAATCTTTAGAAGAACATAAACAAAAATTCAATCAGCTTTTTGAACGATTTAGAGAAGCTGGTCTTAGCTTGCAACCAGATAAATGCGAATTTTTCAAAAAAGAATTGATTTATTTAGGCCATATAATTTCAGACAAAGGAGTAAAACTTAATCCAAAAAAAGTGCAAGCAGTAAAACAATATTCCGTTCCAAGAAATCATAAAAAACTTAGACAATTCTTAAGCCTCGTTGGTTATTATCGACGTTTTATCAAAAATTTTAGTTCGCTTACTCATCCATTTTCATCACTTCTTAGGAAAAATATACCGTTTAAATGGGAAATGCGACAGCAAATAAATTTTGAAAAAATTAAACAATTATTATCAAGTGAGCCTATTTTGCAATATCCAGATCTTAATAAAGAATTAATATTAACTACGAATGCTAGCGATGAAGGAATCGGTGCAATTTTATCACAAGAAAAGATAGGAAATGATCTTCCAACCGCCTATGCTTCTAGAACGCTCAATAAAGCAGAACGTAATTACGACACTACGGAAAAAGAACTCTTAGCCATCGTATGGGCAACAAAGCATTTTCGACCATACTTATATGGTAAAAGATTTAAAATAATTACTGACCATAAACCATTAGTTTGGCTTTTTAATGTTAAAGATCCGTCATCTCGTTTAATGCGTTGGCGATTAAAACTGAAAGAATACGATTATGAAGGTCTATATAAAGAACGAAATACTAATGCAGATGCTCTTTCTAGAATACCTCAAATATCAGTTTTACAAGCTAAAGCTTCGAGCAGTAATAAAAATCCTACTTATAGTTTATTCTTACAACACGCATTAAATGATTCACTATGGAAAACAGATAATGTCACCCCACAAACTTCGGGTAAAATAAAAGGATTATTAGTAACGGAAGCAATCCCTTCTCCTAAAATAAAAATTACGTTGTCTAAAACCAATGATAATAAAGCCGAGGACTTAACACTTACATCAGGAAACATCGATATAATAAAAAAGAAACATTTAATCGAAATAAATCTAATTACGCGGGAAAATAAACAAGCATCCACAAATCATCCAGAAACTATTTTTAATTGTTTAGTCAAATTAAAAGAATATACTATAGAAAACAATCAAAAAATAATATCAATAGCACCCATAGGAGACACTACTAATAGAATAAAAATAACTCAAATGATTAAATACTTATTCAAAGACACACTAATAGAAGTATTTTTACTCGAATCTTTAACTGAAAAGATTACGGATCCACACTTGAAACAAGACACACTCAAAGAATTATACAACTCAAGAATCGGCGGCCATAAAGGTGTCACTAAAACTTTAAAACGAATACAGCAATATTATTCATGGGATGGTATAAAACAAGATGTTAAAAACTATGTAAAAGCATGTCAAAATTGCCAAAAACGAAAATTAGTCCGTGTAAAAACAAGAGCTCCTATGTTTATTACTGACACGCCACATGAAGCATTTCAAAAAGTCGCAATAGATATTGTAGGGCTCTTACCAGAAACAGAAAATGGTAATAAATATATATTAACTACACAAGATCAATTGACGAAATTCTGCACAGCGTATCCGTTACCTCACACAAACAGCACAACCATAGCTAATATAATTATTAATAAATATATCTATACCTTTGGCTCGCCAAAGGAATTATTGTTTGATCAAGGTAGTAATATCTCAGGTGAAATAATGATGGAAATTGCAAGAATTTTTAAAATGAAACAGGTTAAAACTAGCGTTTATCATCCGCAATCAAACGGATCGTTGGAACGCTCACATCACGTGTTAGCCGAATATTTAAAGCCTTATATTAATCAACAACAAAATAACTGGGATTCATCTCTAGATGCTGCGATGTTTTCATATAACACCTCGTATCATGAAAAGACAAAGATATCTCCTTACGAATTAATTTTTGGTCGTAAACCACGATTAAACTCAGCGAACCACGACAGGGAATTACACATAGAGAATTTCTTGCAGATTTAGTTGATAGATTATCCTATTTAAAAAAGTGCGCGGAGGAAAATCTCCAGAAAGCAAAAGAATCCGCGAAACAATATTATGATAGACGCGTGAAATTATTTATATTAGATCCGGGAGAATACGTTTATGTACTTCACGAAACAATCAGAACTGGTGTGGTATAATAAGAGAGACTATCTTTATTTTAAATAAAACGCAGTATTAAAATGTATTACAAAAGAGTACAACAGGTAATTTATCGGACTGACAAAAATCGCGACCTAATATCGAGAGTAAACGGTCTTGTTTTTGGAGCGGCTTTGTCTCGACTGACTCGTACGCAGTCTCCTTTTCTCCTTGCTCGCACGTTAGGCCTACGCGACCAATAATATTGTTACATGGTCGATCTCGTCGGAAACAACGGAAAGATTCAAATCCTTACACTCGGCCGTCCTGTTCTAGCATTCGCCCCGAATGCTCACATCCTTCTTCTTCGATAGCTATTTCAAAAATCTCTTCGTCGTCGCTACCATCAATCCATGGCTTCATGAAGTCCGCCGCCGATGATCTTTGAAGGGGTCCCTCATGCTCGCCAATTTTGCGCAACGTGTAGCGGTTATTACGCAGGACCTTCACGATCTCATATGGCCCGAGATATTTAGAAGCCAGCTTGAGTCTAGGGCTGTATTGCGTACGTCGAATAGCCACCAGGTTTCCCTCTCGATATTTAAGAGGCGCCTTTCTCCTTCTGTCGAAGTTTCTTTTATTTTCTTTCTAAATCTGAATGATGTTCTCTCTTGTTTGCAGCCTTAACTCCTCTCGATCGCTATCAAATAAAGCAATGTGTTCGCTCTCTAGCAACTCTTTGACGTCGAACTTGTCACGAGTGCGTGGATCAACTCCAAATAAGATACGGAAAGGTGTTGTCTTAACACTTCTGTGTGGCGTCATATTCAAATATGATTGAGCAATATCGAGGTGTTTATACTATTCGTCGTGTTTTGGCGCAGCTAGTTTGGTTAGTAACGATATCAATGTGCGATTTACTCGTTCGACTTGACCGTTAGATCGTGGTACTCTTGTGGTTGTTAGATAATGCTTTATGCCTTCCGATTGACAGTAATCCTTGAACTCCCGCGAAGTAAATGCTGAACCTCTATCTGACACGATTCGTCTGAGATTATCGAAAACAGCTGATTGCTTCCCTAAGCGATTAATCACTTCGGCCGCGCTCATTGATTTGGTCGCATATAATCAAGTGAATTTGGAGAACGCATCGATGACCACTAGGATATGCACATAATTTTTCCTTGTAGACGGCAACGGACCCAGATGATCGATGTGGTACGTATCAAGCGGCACGCTTCCCTTTTCGATAGGATTCAGGAAGTATTCTTGTTTTCCTTGCTTTCGCTCCGCCAGAATGCATACGACACAATTCGCTACCACGTTCTCGATCTTGGCGCGCAAATCAGAAATCCAATAGTCGCCTTTTGTTAATATTTCCGTCTTATTGATTCCAAAATGGCCTTGTTCGTGCATATTCCTTATTATCGGCGTCTCTCTAGGAACTACCAGCCGTATATCATCGTTCACTTCTTTGTATAAGATTCCCCCTCGAATCATGTAGCCGTTCGTCTCCTCTCGCTAACTCGCCTAAAGAATTCGCCTCAAACCGTCGTCCTCTCTCTGTGCTTTTCTTAAACGCGCAATTAATCCTTCCTCGCACTCGCTCACAGTCAGACAATGTGGTAATGGATTTCGGCTCAGGGCGTCGACATGTCTCATACTCTTCCCAGGGCGATGTTCCACCGTGTACTGGAACTCCTCCAGGAGCAATGCCCATCGAGCCACTCAGACGCATAAATCCTTCTTTGCTATCGTTAAAGCAAACGACTGACAATCAGTGACAATCTTAAATGGCGTGTTCAACAAGTATATGCGGAACCGTTTGAGCGCTCTTACAATCGCTAGAACTTCCAATTCATAGCTTGTATATTTTTCTTCTATCGGGGTTGTTTTGCCGCTCGCGTAGTATACTGGGTGTAACATTTGATCTTCGTTATTTTTTTGCAACAATATTGCTCCGTAGCCGTATTTTGACGCGTCGGTATGAAGCTCGGTCTCCGCACCTACGCGATACAAGCCTAGCACTGGTCGCTCACTCAACACAGTTTTTAATCGCTTAAACGCTTCGTTCTCGGCCGCACCAAACCGAAACGGCATTCCCGCTCTTAACAAATCTGATAGAGGTTGGGCCATCGTACTGTAACCTGGGACGAACTTATGAAAATATCCGCTCAAGCCCAAGAACGCTTGAATCTGGCGCACGCTCCGCGGTTCGGAAAAACACATAACCGCTCTGGTTTTCTGCTCGGATGGACGAACCGTTCCGTTTTTGATAACGTGACCTAAAAATTCTACCTTCCTCTGCAAGAAACAACATTTTTCCCAATTTATTATTAACCCGGCACGACTTGCGATATTCAAAACAATTTTAAGATTTTTCACCCCGTTACTTTCGTTGTCCGAAATCACAATCAGATCGTCCATATATATCAACATGATTTTTTCTCTGGTCAAGTCTCGAAAAACCGTGGCAACAAATCTTTGAAAAACGGAAGGAGAATTACACAACCCGAATGGCACCTGCAGAAACTCGAATTGGCCATCAGGCACGACAAACGAAGTATATTTTACACTTGCTTCGTCCATGCGAACGTGAAAAAAACCGTTGTGCAAATCGAGCATGCTGAAAATCTTTGCGCCCTGCAACCGATCCAGTTAATCTTCTATTAAAGGAAGAGGATATCGGTTCTTTACGATTTTGTTATTTAACAGTCTATAATCAACGCACAATCTATACGAGTCGTTTTTTTTACGAGAACAATAGGGCTCGCGAACTCAGAAGCCGAAGGTTTCACAATACCTCGCCCTTCCCATTCCTCGATCTGCACATTTACAATGTCTCTCTCTGCCTGGGACAACTGTCTTGCTTTTTGATATGTCGGTTCATCGTCTTTTAAGACTAACGTCATTTTAACATCAAATTCCCGCGATTTATTCAGTTTATAATTTTCAATCAGATTCGCTATCTTTCGTCTATGGTTTGCATCTTGTACATACGCAATATCTATTTCAGTCGCACATTGTATTGCATCTATCGCTACAATTTCCGGTCGCTCTTCACAGTCGGTCGTCTGTTCGCATATCGGTTTTATGGAGATTACGCCTCGCCTCGCATTGATCTCTACCGAATCTAGAAAATCGGCGCCAATTAACAAATTATATTGCACTACCGCGTCGGGAACAACGTGCACACATATTGCATACAGATTTCCGTCTATTACTACCCGCGTCTCGAAACATCCCAACGTCGTCACACAATAATCCCTGAATCCGCGAAATTCTATTCCGGATGCTCGCAATCCGGGTGATCCGCACAATGCGTATTCATTCGCACGCATCATAGAGATATCACTACCGGTATCTATCAGTGCCGCGATAGCCCGATTGCCGATGGTTACTTCTTTTATATATTTTTTACTAGCCGTACGTGAGATAGACGCAACCGTTGTTTTTATGACTCAATATTTTTTTTTGGACATTTTGATGCGATGTGTCCATACCCGCGGCTCTCAAAACATTTAACACCCTTACGGGGCAGTTCGCACTTATGTGTTCACGCGCACCGCAATTAAAACAGCGTCTGTCACGGGCGTTTCTTTCCTTGTCGTCGCTCCTTATTGCTCCATTACATCGTCAAGATAACGTAACTGTTTTTCTCATGTGTTAAAATTGCCGCTGACGCCGTCGCACTCGCTCAGAAGATCTGCTATCGTCGTCAGATTCATGCGTGTTTGCAATCGTGGCACCTCAGCTATCTCATCTCTTCGGTCATTGCCGAGGACCGCCATCCTCGCTCCGCTGCCGCGATTCGCAAAATCCTCCCGCCGCGTCCCACGCAGCATCGCAATTTCACGACGGACTAGCTCGAGCTCTCGTTCAATGAGCTCCTTTTCTCGTCTGATATAGTCCATTTCTCGTCGTCGCAATTCACTCTTACATCCGTCGGTCCGCTCTTCCCCGTCGTCAATGTGGTCCTCCACGTCACCCTCACCTCCTCCGGCTACCCACGATCCCGACGGATCATTTTCCATTAGGCAAGTAATAAGCTCGATCTTAGTTCCCGTCGACAAACCATGCGCGCTCAATTTTTCCTTCAGTTCAGTCACTTTAAAACCGTTGGGATCGGACATTTCAAAGCTTTCCGGCAAAGTATTGTTCAGCCAATCACCACGCTGCACGTTTCCTGGTCCGCACCCACACCCACGATTGCACTCGTCAACGCCTGATCCACCGAGGTCTTCCGTCACCCGCGTGCGTACGTCACCCGTCTAGCGACTCGCTATGCACCTCGTGAATCACTCCCAACGATCGCCGTGCACCCACGAACCTTCACCTCTTCGCTGATATTTTGTCTCCACCTCGTCTCTTACCGGTCTTCCGTTATCAACCGCTCACTGATCCCGGCTGAGCCCCCAAATTATGTGGTATAATAAGATAGACTGTCTTTATTTTAAATAAAATGCAGTATTAAAATGTATTACAAAAAAGTACAACAGGTAATTTATCGGACTGACAAAAATCGCGACCTGATATCGAGAGTAAACGGTCTTGTTTTTGGAGCGGCTTTGTCTCGACTGATTCGCACTCAGTCTCCTTTTCTCCTTGCTCGCACGTTAGTCCTACGCGATCAATAATATTGTTACACGGTCTATCTCGCCGGAGACAACGGAAAGATTCAAATCCCTACACTGGTAGTAGAAAATTGACAGATCAATATAATGGACCATTTCAAGTTATACGCAAAATAAATGACGTTAATTATGAATATAAGAGAGGTAACAAAAATCAAATTTTACATGTTAATTAACTGAAACGCGCATATTTCCTATTACAGAATGATGATGCCAATTAGTTCAAACTCTTTCGAGGCCTTTACCAATCAACCATTAGCACACCTACCCGGAATCTACTTTGAAAGTGTCGGTAATCTTCTTATTTTTAGAGACTATTGGAATTTTACGTACATAAGATCAAGATTTTATGCTACAATCTCTACGGAAACAACATATCATGTTCAGGTTTACAAGAATTACAACGCATTGAACGAAAATAAACAGCAATAAAAGCAGACAGAGAAATTCTTAATGATATGATAGGACAAATTTCGAAGATTTTATTCGGCACATTAGATTCTTATAATGCTGATTATTATAACGAATAGATAGATATTGTTTATAATAATTCAAAACAATTAAGAAATCTATATAAAAACAAATCAATATTATACAATCAACTATTAATAACTTTAGTAATGTTTTTATAGCAAATAATCAAAAATTTAAAGAAATCGATTTTAATTTAAACACATTAAAGGCACACATGTTACAAAACTCTAATAAACTAACGGAAACGGAAATAAATATAAAAATAAATTCATATTTACTAGAATGTGCTGAAATGATGCTCGAATATGAATTGGAACTAGAAATACTTACCGACGCTATATTATTAGCACGCCGAGGATTACTCCATCCTAAATTCCTATCTCCCAAAGAACTGTTAATAATTTAAAAGATTCGCATCATATGATAAACAACAGAAGATTACCTGTAACACTAGTACCTAATCAATTTAATAATCTAATTGATTCTAGCAACTTAAATGTATTTTATAAAAACCATAGGTTAGTTTATATCATCGAAATTCCATTACTTGACAAAACTGACTTTACCTTATATAATGCAATTCCACTACCTATCAAACAAAATGAAGAAAATGTTTACGCATTTATTAATCCAACATACACATATATGGGACTTAGAACCGATAAACTGCAATACACACATTTAACAGATCAAGACATAGCGAAATGCAAAAAGGTTAACAACGCGATGATCTGTAAACAAACAAATTTATTATTGCAGATTACTGGTATTCATAATTGCGTCAGAACTGTTAAGATCAGCCAAATTAGATAACATATTAAAAGAATGTGATATATGTTTAATGAAACTTCATAATACTGTTTGGTACCAATTGAAATCCGCGAATTCTTGGATTCATTCAGCACAACATGAGGAAATTCTTCACATTTTATGTCCAGATGACAAACCACGTCGGACACAGTTGCATTCGAATGGAATAATTATATTATCTCAAAAATGCGATGCTATTTCAGATAATATTTTATTACATAGTCGAACCATTAATATAATAGACACTATCGAAAAAGATTTTATCCCAAACGTTAATCTAAGCACAAAAAAATTATGCGAGGACATCAAAAAGAAGAACATGTTTTGGAACTTCAATTATTAAATATCGGTAAAGTACCTCATTTGGACATTAATTTATTAAAAGCAGCAAGCTCTAGCCTGAATGAACTATATAAGGAAGCAGACGAAATAAGTAAGCATCATCGAACAATAAATCTATATGGAAGTACTATGAGTTGGTTCTATTATATAATGTATGGCATTTTGATATTAGTCACCATATATATCTTCATAAAATGTTCACTAATAAGTAAATGCATTAACATTTTTAGTAAATGCATTAACTATGTTGTATACCTAGAGAAGGCTGTACTCATTATTTCAATAACTGTTTTAATAATAATGTAACCAACAGTAACGCACAACTACGTGTAACAACCACACCACAGGAAATTACTCTTGCATCGATACCCGTCAAAGATAATGAAACACTTCAGTGTAGCGAGAACAATGATCAGGGCGCGAGAAGACAGCGTCCCCGCTCTCAAATTACCGATTATCAAATCTAAATTAATACATATATCCCATCTATGCATTGTAAATTTGATATAAATACATTTGCGAAAATATGCGATCATAGTACATAAGATCTTTTACAATGCAACCGCTTTTTCTTATTTTCTTTATATATGTATTTTACATTGTAACATTAGATTAAGTTACTATATAGTCACTTGTAATTTTGTTAAACTTATAACTATAAAAATATTCGAATTAATCTCAGATCCAGGATGATCTGTAATTTAAGGGGGAAGATGTTACGTACCGCAACTTTCCCACGCAAATATTTCACGAATAGATATCTTATTAAGAGACAGCAGTTTCTCACGCTAGATGTGGATAAGCCACAGGACACTCTTAATATCTCTTCGCGAGATATCTCTTTCGGTTAAGCGATAAGCGCATCACTTTGAGATGCCACACGACTTTATCTGCATGTGGGGACTGACTACTTTTATATCGCTGGACCTCCGAGAATGAAGGTCCAGCGATATAAAAGTAGTCAGTTCTAAGTCGTCTCTCTCTGAGAAAACATCTTCGACTTGTAGCATTGCGCCATATAAAGTCTTGTAACTAGATAACTGTACCTTTTTATTCATTATGTCGCGTTCAGCACGTAACAGTATATACATATACAGTCGGACCTCTTATCCTACGACTCTCTTATGCTACGAAACCTCTTATTCTACGACAAAAAATCCTCTCATGCTATGACCGCTAAAGGGGAATTATACCCCCACTCTCAAATTTTTGTCGTAGAATCAGAGGTTTAAGGAGAAGATTTCGGATCGAAAATGTCGTAGGGTAAGAGGTCCGACTATATATATATATATATATATATATATATATTATGAACAGGGGGTTTTTAGTTAGTATTCCACGCGGGATCTAGGGTGGTGAGTCCAACATAACCCTATCGGACCGGCCGGTGGGGTATGCGTAAATGCATTTACCCCCTGTCGCAAAAAAAATATAGAATTATTATAGAATTATATATAATTATTTATTATTATTATTATAGAATTTACTTCGTAAGTTAAGATTCAGCAAATCATATGTGTACAACATTTTATTTATGTTAACTTTTTAAGTAAGTTTATTATATGTTACATATTTATAAGCTTTATTACATGTTTATTATGTATTTGGTAATCATATATATTGTCATACATATTTTAAAATGTTAAACAATATGTCGCAATATAAAATTATTCAAGTAAATAATATTTATATTAATACAATAATTTGTTTACAATTATAACATGTATGATACCAATATATAATAAACATGTAAGACGTATAAACATATAACATATAATAAACTTACTTTTATAAAAAGTTAATAATTGACACAAATAAAATATTCTATGCATATGATCTGATTAATTTTGGTTTACGAAATAAATTCTACAATTGAATCAATTAATTAATATAATTAATTAATAGTATAATTAAATTAGTATAGTTACTTTTAAAAATACGTTTAATTTTTGTATTATTGTATTATTATTTTTGCAATTTTTTTATAACTTTACATTTTAATTAATGGAAATATAAATTTGCACAATTTTATAATATAGAAATATATTAAATTAATTTACACAACATTGTGTCGAACATTTAATGCAAATATTATAATTATTTTAACCAAAAAATTTAACCATGCAAGTTTTTAATTAAAATGTTATAGTGGACTTCCTCACCATCTATGAGATTTCACTATTGGCGCGTTAGGTTTTTGTAATGTGGACCTTCGCCTGGAGCCCTATTGTACCACATTTTATTTTTACACATATATTTTACATTTCTATATTTTTATTTATGAGGTGTGTCTTTTGCAGACATGGTGTCTATTACAGACATGGTGTCTTTTGCAGACATGGTGTCTATTACAGACATGGTGTCTTTTGCAGACATGGTGTCTATTACAGACATTTATCTGAGATAAATGAAAAATCCTACTATTTATTATATTTATTATATTATATAAATAACAATGTCTGTTATTCATATAATATTATAAATATAATAAAATATAATATAATATAATAATAAAGCAATAAATAATAAAGTCACACAGTGCTCTCTTAAATATAAATTATTAAATAAGTTAAAAACGGCCATAGAGAGCAAAAATTAAGTCGTGTTAAACGAGTTAGGTCTTAATTAAACTATCATATAATAATTAAAACACAATAATAAGGTATATTATAGATAATATCAGAAATGACAATAATTATTACATATGTCGCATAATCTTCAATAATAAAATTACTAATAGCGGTGTTCTATATCGCATTATCATAACGCAAATCAATCCTCATATCAAAAATTACAAATGTTAAGAGAATCTTTATATCGCATTTACGTAACTCTACTCATACGAAGATATTAAACCGACAAATGTTAACAAGAAATTACAATTCAATAATAATATAATTATTTGGATGCGTACGTTTCGAGCTCAATCTTTGAGTCTTCATCAGTGCAAAAATTAAGTCACAAATATAAAAATTTATAAATTAAAACGAGAATATTTAATAACGTGTTATGAGTATAAATGTAAAACGCTATTGTCTTAGTTGTGTGAACCTACTCCGATAGATGTTTATTACAGACGAACATAGTCAACAATAAAAGAAACCATTGACCTGATAATATTGTGTGTGAATATCAATGTTCGTTGATATCTGTAAGAATGGGTGATGTTTTTAATATAATTAATTAAATTATGTATTGATAATCACTGTTCAAAAACTGTTATGAAGCTCACTCACTCTTTAACAATATTAGTGACGGTTGGTGAACAAATTGTTGACTCGTGTACTGTGGAGTTCGATCGTAAATGTCAAGGTATACTACAAGTTATATGTATATGTAATGTTTTCCCATCACTAAATTTTAGGAAGAGCGCCAACAATATCGTGATAGACAACTGGTAAATTATCCGTATCAATTTGTAAATTTAGACCTTTCTTTTGTCTTTTGATAAATAGCATCTCAGAGATTAGCCTTTTAGTATAATATGGAGCCTCATCAAGTATTTTAACGTTATCCCAGTCAAAATCATGGTTAAGCTCCCTTCTATGATTAGTAATTACAGAGTTTGTGTTAGTATTGTGGTGTATATGTCTTTTATGCTCTGTGATTCTAGTTTTTAACTTTCGGGATGTTTGACCAACATATGAGACCTCATATTGGTTGCAATTAATTTTGTATACGACGTTCGTTTTTAATTCAGATGGAATGGTGTCTTTGTGAGTTCTAATTATTTTATTTAATTTATTTATGCTATAATATGCGAGTTTCACTCTCGAATTTTTAGTTATACCCCTGAATTTATCTATTATTCCTTGTATATATGGAATCGTGAAATAAACCGGTTCACAGCATTTGGTATGTCACTAATAAGAATCTTATTGTTAATAATAGAATTTAAACGTGACTGGATGACATTAAAAATTAGTTTTAATGGATAATTGTTGTTTAACAGGATTCTGATGATCAAATCGAAATTTTTGCTGTGATATTTAGGATTTGAGAGAAAGACTGTTCTGTCCACTAAACTAATAATTGTACCCTTTTTTTGTTGTAGTGGGTGGTGTGAGAAATAGTTTAGATATCTTCTTGAATATGTGGGTTTGTGATACCAGTCAAATATTAAAATATTGTTTTCAATCATGAATGTTAAGTCAAGGAAATTAATTCTATTATCCTTCTCTATTTCTATAGTGAATTGTAATCTGTCATGTTGAGAATTAAAACTATTAAGTGTGTAATGTATAGAGTCAGAGGGTACAGCCATGATTATGTCATCCACAAATCTAAAATAAAACTGGGGATTGAAATATAACGTGTTCAAAGCTTTCGTCTCTAAGTCTTGCATAACTATGTCAGCTATAATGGGTGATAATGGTGAGCCCATGGGAGTTCCGAATGTTTGTCTATATGTGACTTTATTAAATGTAAAATACGTACAGTTTAAGATCATCCTAATCCCATTTAAAAACTCTGCTTCGGTAAAGTCACAGTTATTGCTTAAAAATTGCCATCTATTTGAAATGCTGTCAAGCGCCAGATTTAATTAGAATTGTTAGTGACACAATAGTGAATAAATGGAAAATATTAATTTCGAAGCGATAATAGACGAGTCGTCAGACAAAGAGTATGCGTTGTCGGACGATAGTAATTATATTAGTGATTGCAGTAATACCGATTTTAACGACAACGTAGTAGAAAATGAACAACTCCGTGCGCAAAATCAACGTAAGATTTGCGCCATACACTTTTATTATTCAACGGGTGGTGCTCTAGCTCTCTGTGCTTCGTGTATGGACATCTTTCGAGATGACATCGGATTAATATACGAAATACGGAGACATAAAGTTACATCGCCCGATGAGGTGGATATGCAATGGTGCAGCAGCTGTCAAATTTTATTACATATAATAATGTCGCGTAATATGTGTTATGTTTGCACACAAAAATAGAGAGAAAAAATGGAAAATGTGCAACAGAAAGAACGTGACTTGTTGGAGCGTTCCCACCAAGTCACCACATTGGGTGAATATTTTGGATGGCTGCAGCATTGCGAGCAGTTTATCGAAGAGCTTGAAGAACGCAGCCGTGTCAAGCGTCCGCGACTCTCAATCGGAAATAGACAATCTTTGGTGACAAGAATTGCGTGACTCGAGGGTGCAAAAACTCGATTGCAGAGACAGTTTATACCCAGTGGTGGTGATTATAGTAGTGAAAATAACGCGGAGAGACTCATATGGCGAGAGATTGATACGGCGTTTGAGAGACGCATCTTGACTGGTGCGGTTATAAATTATAATCACATCGAACCTCGTCAATTTTTGGAAGATGCGAGTGACATTGTGCTCGAGCACGTGCGAGACGTTATGCAAAAACATAACAGTGTGAAAGTGAATACAGTGTTTAACGGCGAGTTTGTGGCGAGTTGTTGGCGGGCGATAAGCATGTCAATAAATCAATCAATACGAGAAACTGTGAACTCTTACATACATCCGATTTACGCGAGTGGTATGAGCGGCGAGTCGTCGAGCCAATCCTTGCATCGCTCGAAGAATTTCAGGAACGCGATAGCGGATGGGCATTATCGCGTATACTAAATTTGACTGTAAATATAAATAAATATAATCCTATGCGCGCCGGATGTTACGTGCAATTATTGCGAAAGATAATAATGAAACGAGCAGTGGTTAACGTGCAATCTAAAGACAATG
Organism: Anoplolepis gracilipes; assembly: GCF_047496725.1. Classification (NCBI taxonomy): domain Eukaryota; kingdom Metazoa; phylum Arthropoda; class Insecta; order Hymenoptera; family Formicidae; genus Anoplolepis; species Anoplolepis gracilipes. The sequence continues at coordinate 231,843 of NW_027328675.1, forward strand.
CATGTTTTGCGTGGGTGATAGTGGCTGCTCTGTATCCAGCTGAAAGATGCACACACCGACAATCATCATCACCCGCATTATACAACAGTAATGAATCTCCAGGATATTGAGTTTCCAGTCACTCTTAATTAAATTAAAAAATTTGAAATTTATAATGACATTTCAATCAACGTGTACAGTTTTGAAAACGAAAACATTGTCCCTATTCACCTTACGGAGCAAAAGAGAGACAAGCACGTCAACTTGCTCTACGTGCAAGATGCGCAAGATATCAGACATTTTGCATGGATCAAGAATCTATCTAGACTTATTAGTATGCAACTTAGCAAACACAAGACTAAAAAATATATCTGCGATCGGTATGTATATTTAATAAAACTGTCTAAAAATATTTAAAACAAGGATATAAAAATTTTAACTTTTATTTTACAGATGCATGCACTATTTTCACTCGGTCGAGAAATTGCAATCACATACAGTAGACTGTGGAAAGATGAACGACTGTGCTATCCGATTACCGAGCGATAAGGATAAGTGGCTCGCATTCACCAACTACAACAGGAAGGAGCGACTACCTTTCGTCGTGTACGCCGATCTGGAGTGAGTTTTGGTGAAAAAAGAAGAAAATTTTTATCAACATCACCAAGTATTTAGTATGGCTTATGTACATTGCTTGTACGATAATTCGTTATCCGCGTATCATTCTCGTCGTGAAGCCAATTGCGTTGCATAGTTCACCGACGAACTTAAAAATTTGGCGCAACGTGTAGAAAATATTTTAACAACCAATGTCCCCATGGTAAATTTAACGCAAAATGAATGGAAAAAATTTCGAAGTGCGACTCAGTGTCATATATATGAGAAACCATTCGTAGAAGATGATACGCGCGTACGCGATTATTGTCATTTGACCGGGCGGTACAGAGGTCCCGCGCATTCAAATTGCAATCTAAATTACAAAGAATCTTTTTGCATTCCAATAGTATTTCACAATTTATCTGGTTATGATTCTTACTTTATAATCGAGGAAATAGCCACAGCGTTCAAAGGGGGAATCGATTTACTTCCGATAACAAAAGAAAAATATATTTCATTTACAAAACATGTTAAAGGTACGAAAGACAAACCGGGAAATCACATTAAATTACGTTTCATAAATTCATATAAATTTTTCACAAGTCTCGATAAATTGGCATCTTTTCTGAGCAAGAATAAACTCAAAATTTTACAATCGGAATATAAAAATTTATTCGCCGAAGATTTCAATTTATTAACATGAAAAGGTGTCTTCACGTACGAGTACATTGACTGCGTAGATAAATTGCAAGATGCGTGTTTACCATCACGAGAATCATTTTACAGTTCCTTGACAGGTAACACAGTATCTGAGAGCGATTACGCGCACGCTGAGACTGTGTGGAAGCGATTCTCCATTCGAACGCTAGGCGAATATAGCGATCTGTATTTAAAAATCGATGTTTTGTTATTAGCAGACATTTTTGAAAATTTCCGAGAGAGATGTATTAAGAGTTATGGGCTCGACCCCGCGTATTACTCTTCCCGGTTACACGTGGGACGCCATGTTAAAGTATACGAAAATTATATTTGAATTACTCACAGACATTGACATGGTTATGTTTATCGAACGAGGTATACGCGGTGGTCTGAGTCAATGTTCCAACAGGTACGCGCGTGCTAATAACAAGTACATGCAGTCGTATGACTCATCAAAACCATCAACGTACTTGATGTATTTCGATGTTAATAATTTATACGGATGGGCAATGTGTCAACCATTGCCCTACGCCGATTTTCAGTGGGTCGATAATGTTTCCAATTTTGATGTATCATCGATCGCGCTCGACTCGTCTACAGGCTACATCCTCGAAGCCGATCTCGACTATCCGCAGCATCTTCACGATTCGCACACTGACCTATCGTTTTGTCCGACACGCGACAAACCACCTGGCAAGGGCGAGGACAAGCTTCTCGCAACCGTATACGATAAAAAGCGTTACTTACACTACCGCAACCTGCAGCAATGTTCATGTCACGGTCTTCGCGTTACAAAAATTCATCGTATATTACAATTCACTCAATCTCCGTGGCTCCGTACTTATATAGAACTCAATACAAAATTTAGAACACTGGCAAAAAATGACTTTGAAAAAAATTTGTACAAACTAATGAATAATGTAGTGTTTGGCAAAACGATGGAAAATGTGCGCAATCGCGTAGATGTTAAATTTTTAACAAAATGGGACAAAAGGTACGGCGCAGAGACATTGATTGCAAAACCAAATTTTCATAGCAGAAGCATTTTTTCGGAAAATCTAATCGCTGTAGAATTACGTAAACTCGAGGTGAAATTCTACAAACCAATTTACGTACCAATTTATGTGTATTCTCGATATATCCAAGACATGTTTGTACGAATTTCACCACGATTATATGGTACCAATGTATCGGGAGAGATGCAAAGTCATGTACACTGATACGGATAGTCTTATATATCACATTGAGTGCGACGATGTGTACGAGAATCTGAAACGCGACATCAGCAGATTTGATACGAGCGACTAGTACTATGCGATAGACAATGCGTACGGTGTATACCGCTCGTGAATAAAAAGGTACCGGGTCTAATGAAGGATGAAAACAACGGTACCATAATGACCGAATTTGTCGGACTTAGAGCAAAAATGTATGCGTTGCGCGTGGATGGTAAGAAGGATACGAAAAAGGTAAAAGGCGTCAAGATTAACATTGTTGCGAGAACGATAACGTTTGACGATTACACGCGGTGTTTGAACGAAGAGATTGAAATAATGCGTAGTCAATCGTGTATAAGATCAAAATTACACAAGGTATACACCATTCGCGAAACAAAAATTGCTCTAAGTCCGTACGACGACAAGCGGTATATCGTACCTACAACTACTGATACGTTACCGTGGCGACATTATAAGATATCTTTATAAAATATAATGTGTGTGTGATTTTTTTTCTTGTATGTATATTTCATATTTTATATATTATAATGACTATTGGAAAGGATGTATTAATAAAGATTTTGTATATTTCAAATATTTCATATATTTTTATATTGAATACATTGTGTTTCATATAAAATTAAATTACATGATCCTTATGTACCCAAGAATTGTGCGAGCTATCAAATCCCAGCCATTTCACGTAAACCTCGTCACCCCTCCTGCGCAGTACTTTCTCCATGAGATACACATCTGGATAATTCGCGTGATGCAACTCGTGCTCGTAAAACGCTCCAGCGATAGATTTTTTGCGATAATCCTCGAGTAGATACGTTACGGGATTAGTATGTTGCACTTTAACAATTTTAAACACCTCGGTTGTCCAATTTGGTGTGTAACCCTTTTCGAAAAGTTTTTTGTATTTGCTAACGCGTACCAGGTCACCTACTTTAAACTTTGCAGGAGCAGCAATTTTTATACTGTTGTATACCGTATTTAAAAGTCTATCAGCGATCGTGGGAGTAACATCGATAGGTCTCATATTGATAATGCGATGTTTTCGCGCGTTATATTCTGCAACGAGTCGGGATAGCGCGTTGATCCACTTGTAAGTTCCGTTCAGCGTAAACATCTTCCACATGTCGTTCTTCAGCGTGCGATTGAATCGCTCGACGACAGACGCCTTCAATACCGAATATGTGGAATAGTGATTAATGTTATGTTTCCGTATAAGCCGTTGCACATCGGTATTGTAAAATACCTTTCCGTTATCAGTTTGTATGTTTTTCGGGCATCTCTTGCTATCTCGAATTATTTTGGCGATTGCATCAGCCGTCTCCCTTCCACCTTTACTCTTGAGTGGTACAGCCCATGCATACTTGCTCAACACATCGATGACGGTGAGTATGTAGTGATAACCTTTGTTGAAACGAGAATACGGACGCATCTCGACGATGTCGGCTTGCCACAGATCATCGTATCCCCGCACTATGATGTGTCTTCGGGGAAAATTTTTTCTCGCCGGCGCGTGCAGTTCGTTCACCAACTGTCGTCTCTCCAAACTATGTTGATTCTTTGCTTTGTCAGTTTTCCTCGATGCCCGTTTGTTGTTCGCTTTTTTTCACTCATTTTCGTTTATCGCCTTTAATAGCCGTTCTTGACCTGTTCTGACCTGTTCTGACCTGTTCTTGACCTGTTCTAACCTGTTCTTGACTTGTTCTAACCTGTTCCTGATCTGTTCTGACCTGTTCTTGACCTATTCTGACATGTTCTTGACCTGTTCTGACCTGTTTTGACCTGTTCTGACCTGTTCTTGACCTGTTCTTGACCTGTTCTAACCTGTTCTTGACCTGTTTGTAGCCATTCTGGACCTGCGTTGTTCACCGCCGTCCTTCACCCATTCGAAAATCGTTCTTGACCCGTTCGCAGCCTTTTCCGCAGTCGTTTTTGACTCGTTCGTAGCCGCTTCTGACCCGTTCGTAGCCTCGTTCACAGACGTCTTTTGACCGATTGTAGGAGTTCTTGAGTTGTTTGTAACCTTGAGTGTAACCGTTAAGAACGTGTTCGTAGCCTCGTTCGCAGCCCTGCTTGAAATGCTGATAGCCTCGTTCGAAGCTGTTGCAGCTGCTAGGTCGGTCACTGCTACTGCCACTGCCACTCATTGTAGTTAGATAGCAGTTCGATAATCCTTCGTAGCTGTTCGATAACCGTTTGATAGCCGCTCCTAACCCGTTCACTGATACTCATTTAGGTTGATAGCTGTTTCTGAGTTAGCATTAACCGGGCGTTGAAGTTCGTTTAGCACAATCTGTATTGCTCGCACGTTCTTCTCAAGCGAAGTAAGCTTCTCGCCTGATTTTTTCTGTCGATTCATTAATCTTTTAACGCAGGATTGCACGTACAATTTGTTGACGGCATCGGTGTCAGCCTCAGGTTGCGCTACACGGCAAATCTTACGCGACCTCGTATCGAAGTCTGTAACGACGCGACACAAAGCGTTTTCGTGCACATAACTTTTTACCAATCTATCCCAAGAGCCGTTTGTACCGGTTGCATTTCTTGAATCGAATAATCCAAATTTGTTGATAGGCATTTTTTTTCTGAAGTTTCGTAAAGTGTCACGCAACGCTGATCGACTGATTAGTTTTGTCGAGACACCATTTAATTTATAATAATTCCTGCTTCACGAAGTTCCTCGATGATCGACTGGATCTCGTTATCGTGAGCGTCGTGACCAGCTAAGCGCGAAGCGTTGAGCAATCGTAGCCGATCTACTAGTTCGTTGGGATCGTCCCAGTGCACGTAATCAATCATATTGTTGGTTAGCGTCATAGCGCGAAGCATAGATATCTCCCCTCCAGATTTTGTATTTTTCGATTCGAGCGACATCAACGGTGCAATTATATGTTTGTACTTGTACCCCCTGTTACCCTTCAAATGGCCCTGCGCATCATAATCGCGTCTATGCGCGTTCGTCACCAATAATATGCTCTTGTATTTTTCCAAATCGTCCCCCCTCGTGTAAAGTTCATCATCGGGAATTCTCTTGAAGATCAACTCGTACAATCCTGGGGTTCCAATGTACCGCACGTCATCTATGATAATAGAGTCATCTTTGTTGATGTTGAATCATTTGTTGCCGAGTCGCATTTCATTCTTTCTGTCAAAATAGACTCCATACACATGATCAATCTCGTGATTTTTGTCGCCATTGAGCAAAGCGCCTATGTACTTTTGCCCAAGTGGTCCAAAGTACTCCCGCAACGTTTCTTGACCTTCTGACGTTTATAACTTGTTTCGAACAAACGATGATTCGAGCATGTTGCCCGAGGTTTCGAAAACATCTTCGTTTACGCTTGTTGGTGCGGCTAACGGCGTAGAAGCTATCGACGGTTCATACAGTAAAACGTCCGATCGTTTCCTTTTTTTCGGTGTCGCATCTTCCTCTTCCTCTTCCTCTACCTCCTCATCTTTAGCCTCTTCCTTCTAATCCTCCTTGTATCGCTTGATGGGTAAGATTTTAATCTTTGCGCTACTCTCCGACTTATTTTTCACCGCGAACGAGTTGTCGACAATCTTTTGCAACGGCTCGATAATAGGTTTAAAATGGGTCTTGACCGCGATATCGTCATCGATGTTACCGGTCTTCAAAGCGCGATGTTTCTTGCGGATCGATTCCCTCGTTTTCGCAATCTCCTTCGCCATCTTTTCACGCTCGCGAATATTATCGCTCCCAGCCATATCGATAGAGAGTGTTGAAAGCTCGCGTTTCACCCCTCACGACAGAATGTAGGCAACGACTAATCATTTTGTGGTATCGCAAACATGTTAAACCCGTTTCTGTATCGCTCGTTTATAAGCAAACTATCCTTATCTATCACGAGAAATCCATACTTTTGCTGCCAACAAGTACGACATAACTCACTGAAATCCTCGTATGACATGTCGGTATTCACGTGATCGTTGTACACGTGTTTCAAGTTGGTGCCATCCTGTTTAAACAAGATTAGCAGGTTCGCGTTGTCGCGTAAAAGATGTTTCGGTATTCTCGCGTATGTCTGGCAGAGATAGAAGCAATCGACGTTCGAGTGGCGTCCCATTGAGAAATATTCTCTTATTGTATTTTGTTTGTCGCACGCCACGTCATCGAAAACGAAAATCGAGTTTGGACGTGCTTCGCTCGGTGGAATGACGTCACTGTTATTGGAGAATGTAAAATAGCCGATTTCATCGATCGACGTTAATAAATTCTCCAGATATCGATATTTTGGCTGTTGCAGTGACTTTGAATACACGTACACATTTTCAAAGCGGACGCCGTGCGGGCTTTCTATCAAACTAATCAACACGTTAGTTTTACCGCAATTCGAGGGGCCGCAAACGATTGCGCGTATAGTATTCGGCAGCATCGTACCGTGTCTACGCATCTCCGTGTTGTCCCCCATCGAGCGTAATCTGGCGTCGTAATTTGTCACGCGTATCGCGGAAGGTTGTCGCACGAATTTTATTTTCCCACTTCCGATTCGGATCGCACGCCTGTCTATTTATAGCTGCGCGGAACTACAAAGTGTTCAGTAACGAAAAAATGTTTGTCCTGCTATCAAGTTCTTACGATATTCTCGATTTGAGTGCTGAACAGCTACAGTTTGTATCTAAAGCAGTTTTATTGCGAATGTGTGGCAATCACGTTCACTACGTGTGGGACAAACTTCCGGAATACATAAAGGCGGATTCGGAGGTTCAGACCTATCGTCGCTGTTTCGAACATTACAATCAACCGTGGCAACAAACGCACATTTACGGTCCAGCGCCAATGATAAAAGATTGTCGTGATTGTCAACGCAAATAAGTAAAAGTCTATTAAATCGTGCGATAAACTTGTTGTGAATGTCACAGCAAATAGGCAGAGGTCTATTAAATCGTGCGATAAACGCTCTTCCTATCGAATTGCATATTCCTGGATACCAGTTTTGCAGTCCGGACACGCGGCTAGAAAAACGATTGGATAGAGGTGATCGAGGTATCAACCCATTGGACGCAGCGTGTTGTGAACACGATATAGCGTACTTTCAGAGAAACGATCTTGCCGAAAGACACGCGGCGGATAGGATGCTCGCCAAAAAGGCGCAAACTCGCATCACTCCGAAAGATTCGTCTCTCGGTGAGAGAGCCGCAGCCACAGGTGTCTGAACAGCAATGAAAACCAAAACGAAGTTCGGTATGGGTCTAAAGTCGAAAACGAAGAAAAAGACGGTGAAAAAACGAATATTTCCGGTAGCGAAACCCGGGGGTGTATTACCGATTCTATCAGTGTTGGGCGCTCTCAGGTCTCTGATTGGTGGAGCGGCTGGTGTAGCAAAGATGGTGAACGATGCTACACAACGTCAGTTTCAAGAGCTGCTACGTTACAATCGCGCCATGGAAGGTCGCGGATTGTATCTCGCGCCATACAAATACGGACGAGGAGTCTCAATGAGAAAGAAGAAAAAAAAACGTCAAAGAGACGCTAAAAATGCCAGAGAGCGTAACTACCAACATACAATTGCTGCAACTAGCAAAACGTATGCACATTCCATAGTTTAGAGGTGTTTTTATGCGTAACTCATTACCGATCGGTGGTATATCGAAACGAGAGCAGCATCATAAATTTGGATAACGCTAAAGGCTCGGGTACTCACTGGGTAGCGTATGCAAAGAGGGGGAATCGAGCTATATATTTTGAAAGTTTTGGCAATCTTCGACCGCCGAATGAATTGGTGCGATATTTAAATGTGGCAAAAATAGATTATAATCACACATCCTATCAAACTTATAATCAAAACATCTGCGGACAATTGTGCTTGCAGTTTCTCCGAACGGTCGATGCACGCGAATTTAAAGACATACATTGCGCTATTTAACTTATTATTCGTTAAACAGTTTGGTCAACATGTCTATGACATTCACGCTGACTGGAAAAAGCAGCGTTCTTGCGGCAAACTACTTTCCCAACGTAGATTTAAGCAACGGTGAATACGAGCTTGGTCTAGCGGATTTTGAAAGTTATCACACGATATCGAACGTGAATTCCTCGAATAATAAATTTTACTTTGGCAAAGATGATGCGGAAATTACGAGGGATCGTACGAGCTGCAAGCGATACATGAATTTTTGAAACATACAATTTCACAAAAACGTTCGCAACACACAGTTCGTGATGGTGATAAAAAACACACTGTCGACGACGATGACTTTGAGGCTGGAGAATGGCCTATAGTGCTCCGCGCTAATTACAATACGATGAGGAGCGAGATCAAATGCGCCTGCAAATTAAATTCTAGCAAGCCTAACAATATTGGATCGCTGCTAGGATTCTCGAACCGTATACTGCAGCCGCGAAAATGGTACGAGTCGGACGTGCCGATTAACATTATCAACGTGAACATTATCCGCGTCGAATGTAATGTGACCGCGGGTGCGTACAATAACGGCAAACTTGTTCATACGATACACGAATTTTCACCGAGGGTACCACCAGGATATAAGATATCGGAAACACCGGCGCACATCATTTACCTACCGATCATCGTGCGGTGCATTACGGATTTAACGTTACGTATTGTCGACCAGGAAGGACGATTACTCGATTTTCGAGGAGAAGAGATCAGCATTAGATTGCATGTACGGCGGCGGCAAAATTAGCGTGTGATGCTCGTGTTGAACGGATCGAAAGACGTGAGAGACAACACAATCTTTACGACGCCAGCGACAACAACATCGACATTTGCTAATATCCTCCAATCATCCGGCACTAAGAAAAAGAAATTGAACGCATCAAACGTTGCGTTTTTACAATCTTTGGGATTCGTGGTGCGAAACATTTGAACGATGACTACATTCTCAACATCGCGGACGAGCCAATCTTTGACGATCGCATCGTCAAGATTGAGACTCACTCCTATAACCCATCCGCCAACACAACGTTCGGACACAGTGATGAGATAAGAATACCCATACAACGACAGGATCTGTATACATTGCCGTACGAGAGTTTCTTATACATCGAGGGAGAATTAAAGATAAAAAAACCAGCTGGCGGATCCAATGTGGTACTGCAAAATAATTGCGTTGCATTCATGTTTGACGAGATTCGATACGAACTCGATGGTGTGGAGATTGATCGGAATAGAAACGTGGGAATAACAAGTATGCTCAAAAACTATGTAACAATATCATCCGATAGAAGCGTGATTATGAGAAATGCTGGCTGGAGTGAGCCAACTATTGTGGATGGACACTTTAATTTTTGCGTACCGCTCTACATGTTATTGGGATTTTGCGAGGATTACAGATGCATAGTAATTAACGCTCGTCACGAGTTGATCTTAATACGATCGCGCAATGACAACAATTGTCTGCTTGGAGCTTTGACGCTGGAGCCTGTGATCAACATATTCAAGATACAATGGCGAATGCCACATGTGTTGTTGAGTGAAATTAAAAAGCTGTCTATGCTGCGCGCTCTGGAAAGCGGACGCTACCTCAGCATGGGTTTTCGTTCGTGTGATCTGTACGAATTTCCGCTCTTGCAGCGTAAAACCAAACATTCGTGACCATTAAGACCGCGACTCAGCTGGAGAAACCACGATACGTTATCTTTGCTCTGCAGACAGGCCGGAAGAATGTTATGTCCGAGGATGCGAGTAAATTCGACGACTGTAAATTAACAAACGTGAAACTTTATCTGAACTCGGAATGTTATCCGTACGATGACATGAATCTGGATTTCGATAAAAACAGATGGTCGATTCTGTACGACACGTACGCGCGTTTCTGCAAAAACTATTACGGATACGAGTACCTCGAACCGAGTCTCACCGTCTCACTGTTTCTACAGTACGGTCCGTTTGTGATCATCGATTGTTCTCGACAAAACGAATCGGTCAAGAGTGCAACCGTGGATGTGCGATTAGAATTTGAGTGTAAGGAGAATGTGTCTAATAATACGACTGCGTACTGTCTCATCATACACGATCGCGTGATCCAGTACAACCCGTTGTGCGCAAAATTACCTAAGTGTTTGCGACAATAATTTAGAGAGAGGGGAAGCAGGATATAAAGCCGAGTGTTACGAGATGGTTGTCATTCTTCTTAACGGACGAAAAGAGATCTCATCATGTCTGTACCAACGTTTGTCGATTTGCAAGGATTTATCGTTTCGAATAAATTCATCGCAAAGGAGGTGGCGGTGCTGAGAAGAGGAACTATTCTCGCACATTACATTTTTCGGAGTCCTATACTATGGCATCTCCTTACAAAATCCGAAAAGTGTCAAGCTTCATGGTTGATGGCGAATCATCATGGACTACAATAGGAGGATGGAATCGTTGCGTACAGCATGGCGAAACGATTGATTACAACAGCTGTAGTTGAAGAAGAAGATGATAAAATGCAGTGTATCGTATACGTTAAAGGATGCCAGAAACGAGAATGGCTTGCTAATATGCTGGACGACGATGCGAGAGAAAATTTAATCATTGAGACCTTGGATGCTGATTACGACGATATCGAATCTCTAAATAATCTAGATGTTAAAAATACTATACGATGTGGAAAACATGTTAAGAATTGCGCATTACAAAATGTATTCAAAATATTTAACTGGTGGTCGCAACGCAAGAAAGAATTGCAAGATTTGGAAAAATAAAGTATTTAAACACTAATATGTTTTATTTCTTATTTCCCCTCCTCATTCCTTCCTTGCCTTACGAGTCATTTAAGAATTCTTTTTATCCGAGTATCGTCTCTCCTTTCTCCTAAAAATTTCAGAGCACTAAAGTATTCTAGAATCTCCCACCACATTTAATCTCCCCCCACTACTTTGAAAAAACGGGGTGTCACGTATATTTGATTCTTCATATTCGATTCTTCATACGGTCAGTGTTGCGTTAACCGTTCGTGAAAGTGGTCCCCTTTTGAAATCTGGAAATATGTACTACGTCAAAGAAGCAGTGGCGGCCCCAGCAGAAGCGTGAATAATTACGTACCGAGTCGTTATGAAACTCCTTCGTTTGAGAACAAATGTGACAAGTAAGTTTTTGTTTAACTTTTTTTTATTTTTTCACAAATTGTTTTTAAACTAATTTTTTTTTATTTTATTTTTCTACAGCATTTCGTTGAAGCGTCGTGCGATTCGTATATTAAGTAGACGATACGCATTGACAACCACGGAATTCAAATTCCTTGAAATTGGTATCAACGTGGGTACACCGAGTTATGTGGAAATTGTCATAGGAGATCAACAAGGAAAGGAACTGGTATTATCTCTCGAAACGTGGAAGGGACTCTACGAGCAACGTCGCAATATTCACGATTTACTGCGAAAGGACTCTAAAGATACCTATAATTTTATAAGCGTTGGACCACTAACAGTGCGAGTTCATACGATTAACGATACTAAACTTATAAGTCTCGAATCTTTAAACGCACGCATGATGATGATTGAACCGACGTTACACCGTATGTTTGATCTCGATCAATGCATCGATGTAACCTTTGATCGATTGGTTAGAATCACCGAGACAGTCGATACTAAGTTTACACAATTCTCCAATATCGCGTCCACTATAAGGGATAATAAAGAAGTATCAAATGTAATACGCGCCAGCGACGCCTTCAATAAACATCAACTCGTCGATTGCGAACTGGTAGCTTTAGTTTTTAGTCACAATATGTAATAATAAAAAAAAATATAAAAGAGAAGAATAAAGTTTTTTTTTAAATTTAAATCATGATATACATATATTATTCGCACGCATTTCCCATCCGTGCTTCCTCGCACCCGTAAACAGTCCCAGTTCTCATACGTAGCTCGTTACGGGGGATGACGTCATGCTGGGAAGGGAGAATGCGAAGCTAGGGACCGCGAGAGAGTAAGCGCTAGGGAAGAAAGAGATAGCGCGAGGCGAAGGAGAGCGAGAGAGTAAACGCTAGGAAAGAAAGAGATAGCGCAAGACGAAGGAGTGCGAGAACGTAAACAGAATTTTTTTTATATTAAATATTAAGTTATTATATCTAATTATATCTAATATATGAAGGAAGAAGGATGGGATAGATGAAGGAAACGCAAGCAAGCAATTATATGTGTTTTAACATAATTTTTTTTATTTAAAAAGCATGTGTGTGTTTATTTACAAAAATCTGTGCGTGTGTGTGTGTGTGTGTGCGTGTGTGTGTGTGTGTGTGTGTGTGTGTGTGCGTGTGAATAAAAATAAAATAAAGTTAAAATCAGGGGAAGCAGGGATCTCTGAAACAGAAAAAGAAACATTTTTATTAGTATTTTAAAATATATTTAAAATTTGACCATATTATATATAGAGATACTTACAAATAGGGCTTCTTTCCGAATAGTCTGCGGAGGTCAAATATGTCCCCCTTTATGTGCACTATTTCTCGGCCACGGAAGCAATCATGCCATAAATCCTGCCATTCTTCGGCCTTCCTTCGATTAGCCCGCACCCAGCGCACATACTCCATGTGCGCTACGCTTATATATCCAGGGATCGGATTAGCACCTATTTCGAAAATCTATAAAAAAATATATAAATATTTTATAAATATATTTTATATAATATATTTATAAATATATTATAAATATATTATAAATAAAAAAGCGTATAAAAATAATAATAAAAACTACTTACATTTCCAAACAGGACCTCCAGTAGCGCCTGGAATAGGGCGCGGGCTAGATTTCGCGCTCTTCGAAGTGAGCAGCGGCGATGGTACCGGCGATGGTCGATCCATTCCGGAAGCCGTAGGTGACGGAATCCCGTCTCAAACGTCGCATGCATGAACGCAATAATTTGCGACATTTTCTTTGTTTGGACAAAATACGCTCACTCGTCAACAGTCAGATACTTTATGCCAGCTCCAGCGAGAGCTGAGTAACGTCTCGGTAAAAAGGGTAGGGGGTGAGCATGGCATAAAAGCTAGTACGAATGCCTACTCTTCACAACTAATAAAAAAAATAAAAGCTAACGTGAATTTTATGGAGTCCCCGGCTATAAATCAGTCATGCGTTTTTGCACCTTTAAAAACGGCCTGACCTGTTCGTCGCAGTGTCAACCAAAAATTTCTATTCTAAACTTTATGCCTGCTCCAGCGAAGGGACCGTGAAAGAGAGAGAGAGAGCCAACACCTAAAAGTTAGATAGTGCGAGGCGAAGGAGAGCGATAGGAAAGAAAGAGATAGCGCTACATTAGAAATAACGTAAGGTTTAGGGATCGTGAGAGAGCGAGGCGAAGGAGAGCGAGAGAATAAACGCTAGGAAAGAAAGAGATAACGCGAGGCGAAGGAGAGCGAGAGAGTAAGTGCTAGGAAAGAAAGAAAGAAATAGCGCGAGGCGAAGGAGAGCGAGAACGCAAACAGAAATTTTTTTTCTTTTTTCTTTTCTTTTTTTCTTTTTATAATTTTTTTCTTTTTTTCTTTTTATAACTTTCTTCTTTTTTTTTTTTTATTATTTTTTTCTTTTTATTATTTTTTTCTTTTTTTTCTTTTTATATTTTTTTTATATTAAATATTAAGTTATTATATCTAATTATATCTAGTATATGAAGGAAGAAGGATGGGATAGATGAAGGAAGCGCAAGCAAGCAATTATATGTATTTAACATAATTTTTTTTATTTAAAAAGTGTATGTGTGTTTATTTACAAAAATCTGTGCGTGCGTGCGTGCGTCGTACGTGCGTGCGTGCGTGCGTGCGTGTGTGTGTGTGTGAATTTAAAAATAAAAAAAAAGATATAAAAAAATATATAAAAGATTGCATGACGATGGTCGAGCGGTACGGCACGACGGCGACTGCTGCTGCGAGGCACTGGAGGGGATGATGGCGGTGGTGGTGGCGTCCAGGTAGGGCTCCTGCATAACAGAAAAAAAAAATTTATTAATATTTTCATAATTTGAAAAAGAATACTTACACATCAAGGATTACTTACAATTACTGATCAGAATCAGTATCAGAATCTGGATCATTGTCGATGACATGTTGTAGATACAACATGTCATCGATAAGTTGACTTATTTCCCGATGGATTTCTTGTAACTGTTCAGGACATGCTTGCCGATTTCCGCCTGGTAAACAGCAATTCTCGCAAGGCTTTCCCCTTAGTCTGTTGTTTTCATTCGTCCATATATAACTTTGTAGTTTGAAGATCACTGTTGAGGAATTTTTTATGCTAAGTTCGCGATTTCGTTGAAACTTCACCACCGCATTCAATAGTTTTTCGGTCACCATTTTTCACAGCACTTAGTCCTAGCAAGTGTCTACAAAAGTTTATTGCTGCGCACAAAAACGGCACACACTACATGCTATTACTTGGCACAGTGTGTCCACAGTTATTGCACGAGTTCCAACCGTGATAAATATATTGTCCAGTTTCATGTTTATACACAATTTTACCTTGTGTATATGAATCTTGAACTTCAATGAAACACCCAGAACAAAATTTTTCACTATTTTCCTCGTCGTCATCGTACTTTTTCACTTCATAATAAAATATGATATTACACATTTCCTGCCGCTCGGTTATATTTCGTAAATCTTCACGCACTAATGGCACTACTTGCTCATTTAAATAGTCTTCCGGATCACTCTCATAATCAGAGTCAACCACTATTTCCACTTCTTCATCGCTGTCGTCGATGATAACCACATCTTCATTGTCTTCATTGTCTTCGATGACAATCACATCTTCTATATTCATTTTAGCACTAAATCGAAAGACACTCGACGACTGTTGAATACGTTTTAACGCGGAGACAGATTCTCAAATTCGAGCAGCCGAATGTTGGCGCTGATGCGTTGCATTCTTTCCTTAAAAATTATGGAAGATGTTTCGCTCCAGTTTTATGGGAGATTTTCCGCGAGGGTGCAAAGCTGCCGAACGCCGGCGATTAAAATCTTTTTTTCCATAATGGCGCTGATGCGGTGCATTCTTTCCTTAAAATTATGGAAGATGTTTCGCTCTAGTTTTATGGGAGATTTTCCGCGAGGGTGCAAAGCTGCCGAACGTCGGCGCTTAAAATCCTAATGATATAATGACCATAAAATGATCATAAAATTAGAAAAAAACAGTTTTTGACTTCTAAAATGCCCCCGGCTATAAAATCAACCGCAAAGATAAACATCTACTTTCGAACGTGTGTAGGACCTTTCACTCCCCCACCCCACCCCCCTTTCCGTAACACCAGACCCCTCGCGCCTCCCAGATACCCCCGCCCCCGCAACCCCCTCGGCGCTCCATGGTTTAGAATCCCCACTATAACACTACTAATGATGTCAGCTATAAAAGAAATATCATTGAATTGATTTCTCTATCAATACTTAATATAACTATGTCAGGCTGAAAAACTTTTAATTTTGACAAAAATTTATTATTAATTGGCAATCTTTTACTAATTTCTTCAGCGGCAGTTACATAAAATTGTAAACAATTCTGTCTAACGTTTATAACTGTATCTGTGTGTCCTTCTTTAATTAATTCATTTAGGTATCTTCGCAATCAAATCCTAAATAAATTTCTTCTAAAAATTTTTGATTTTCTTTTTCATCAAATTTACTATAATTGCATAAACAATCCAAAAGCTTTAGTTTTTAAAAGTTTTTACAAACTGTGGTTAAAAATTGTAATGATTTTGGCTGCAATAAATATATTCTAGTTTCTACAGCTTGGAAAAATGCATTAAATGAATTTAAAAAATTCAATATATATTTTAAAAACAATAAATAAGCTTTTGTATCTATATTTTGCATTATAGACAATAAATATGTTCCGATCTTTGTCTTTTCGCTTACGGTATTTTCATTCAGAAATAGCTTGACAGTATTCCAAGACTCAATAAGTCTTTCAACACATGAGTGGTGAGAAAGCCACCGTGTATCAGACAATTTTAAAATTTTTCGGTTTGTTTCTTGAAAACATTCGCTGAATTCTTGATAAATAGCCGAACGTTTCGGACTAGAATTAATAAAATTTGTAAGTTTTTTTTATAAATTCCTCGCAATAATCGGGTATTTTAGCAAATGTGGCATGTGCAACAAATGCAGCCGAATGGCATGGACATGCAAGTGTTATTAAATTTGTACAAATTTCTTCTAATTTTTTTAAACGAAAGATGTTTACCTGTCATTACGGACGCATTGTCGCATGACACAAGGCAACAATATTTTAAAAAGGAATATTTAATTTCCATTTCATATTTAAATGCTTTAAATAATTTCTCTGCGCTGCAATCTTTGGCATCATTATTTATTAATTTTACTAATTGCGAGTGAATGTTTAATGTTTCCTGATCAACATACCGAACAAGAAACGTCATCCATTTTTCATTAGAAATATCAGACGTTTCGTCTATAAAAATTGAAAATTTAGTATTTTGAATGCTGTTAACAACACGATCCGTCTCAACTGGACATATCACATTTAAAATTATGTTAGTACATTTTGTTCGTCCCATACTCATATTTTTCAAAACATTATAATCTTTTACTATTTCTTGAAAAAGAGTCAGAATTTCATTTGCCGTTTGATACGATATATTTTTGTTCGAGATTAATGCAGCAAAGCGAATTTCTGCTATTTTCTTCCGCTCTTCAAATGACAAAAGAGATTCATTCATATTTATATCTTTATTGCATATTTGTTTCATTTTTTTTACACATTATTTGATGTTTTTTGGATTCTACGTGACGATAGAGCTGACACACTGCACCGGCAATAGACGTATTACAAAATGTGCAAAAAGATGAATTTATGTCATCCGATACTTCGCGTAGCCATGGTTTAAACAATTCGATGTCTAACCATTGTTGTTGAAAACGTTTTTTGGATATTGTTTTATTTAAATTTTTATTATCATTATTCGATAATACCGATGTGTTTTCTTTAATATTATTTTTATGACACGCAGAATCCGCATGTCTTAAAACGTGTGATGTACTACACGAAAAATTTCTATTGCACACAATACAATGGAAAAGGCTTTCATTTAATGATACTTTACGAATCCAAGATTTAAATCAGTCAACACTAAGCCAAGCTTCTGAAAAGTTTCGGTTAGTTCGCTTCTTTTTAATTATATCACACATTTTTACAGAACGTAAAGATTGGTAAAAGCTAAGACTATAAGAATGAAAGAGATAAAAGATAAAAATTTTTGAACAGATATTTAACACAAGTACACGTATTACTACTTTACTTGCACTAAATAAAGTGACAAAGCAAAGGATATTACAATTGCGTGATAAAACAAATGCATCATAAATTTTTTATCGGTAATTCAGTGAATTATTACATTAGAAACATCATAGAACAAATACGCCACAAATTTTCAAACGGGAGGTTTAGTCAATTCTAAGAAATTAAGATGTCATGATACGTTATATTATAACGCAGTCAGATGGCGCGCAGTGAATAAAAAGGATAAAAAGTAAATACATTATCAAATTAGAGGACGCATAGATGGCAATAAAGTTTTAAATGGCGGATCTGGAACTATCATGTAAGTAATACATTAAATTATTTTTTATATTTTTTACGAAAAATTGTATGTGTAGACTACCAGACAATTATAAAAATATATATAAAAATGCAAATACATATAAATAAATAATAAATACATTTTTTTATAGAAGTTCTACAAAATTTAAAAGATATGTCCTTGCAATCTTTCACCGATGGAGCTGTTGATGCAACAATTGTTGCAACAACAAAAACTGCAACAACAACAACAATTGCAAGAACAGTTGCATTTGTTGCAACAGCAGCCGCAACAACCGGAGCTCCAAAAATTGGAGCAGGAAATAATGGAGCAGCCGCAAGAAGCGGAAAAGAATAAAGAAAGTATGTTCATTATGAAATATTTATTATTATAATATTTTAATTTATTTATGATTTACTTATATATATGTTTATTTGTTACAAAATGAGGATGTGGGTGCGGAAACTCTCACGCCCGTTGGTATGTCCAACGGGGACGAATCCCAGCTTTAAAATATGCGGATGTGAGGGACAGCCGAGGTGGCCGAGGAAGCGACCGAGACAGTCGGGGTGGGCCGAGGGGCCGCCCCATAATTAATAATTATTATTTTTAATAAAAAAACTATAATAATAATAATATAATATGTAATCAAAATAAAAATAATTAATTGATTAAATTGTAGAATTTATTTCGTAAACCAAAATTAATCAGATCTTATGCATAGAATATTTTATTTGTGTCAATTATTAACTTTTTATAAAAGTAAGTTTATTATATGTTGTATGTTTATACGTCTTACATGTTTATTACATATTGGTATAATACATGTTATAATTGTAAAAAAAATTATTGTATTAATATAAATATTATTTATTTTTTGAATAATTTTATATTGCGACATATGATCTCCTACTGTGATATTTATTCAATTTTGTATAAGAAATAGAAAAAACATATTTAGAACATTTAAACACAAGAAAATAATCTCGACTTTTATTAATTCTAAGTAAATACTAACAACTATCAACATTTATAAAACTTTAAAAACTGTTTTGAATATTTTTTGACTTTTTTTAAAGCTGGTTTGATTTTTTACCAGTAAATTTTAGGTTTAGCTGAAATTCGAGATTTTATAGTAACATATAACAAAAATTTTATAATATATTTATAAATATTTTAATATTTTCATAATATACTTAATATTTTATTAATATTTTTTTTAGGAATTGTTTTAAAGATATAATTTATAAAAAAAAAATATACAACAATTTTCATAGTGACTCTCACTAGTAATGTTTTATGGATTTTATGGAAGTCAAATTACAAAATATTATCGTTTTCAAATGATACAAGTCATCACTCAAAAGTTAAAAATCTGTCTTATGTAATAGAAGTAGGTATTTGGATTTTTAAATCAAACCAAATATTTTAAGAACACTGCAGCATTATTTGATTATATTATTAATTTGACAATTTTTAATTTAGAATAAAGAATTTTGCACTTTATAAAAGTAAGAGTGTCAAATGGGACATAGTACTCAGGGTTGTTATGTTTTAAACATTTAAGTTTAAAACAAATGTTTAAAATATGTTTTTAACATCTCAAATTAAACACAGTTTTGTTTTAAACATGTATAAAACAAATGTTTAAAACATAATTTTTTTAAATGTGTTTATTAAAACTATATTTACAAATTTTTGAAATTTAATTTTGAAACTTAAACTATTAAATTAATCATTTTAATTTGCATATGTGAATTTATTTTATATATGACATACACACACATCTAAGTATATATTAAATGCATAAATAAATGTAAACTAAAATTAATATAATATAAATTAATTAAACTATAATTTATGTAACCTGACAAAAATAGAGAAATCAATTTTATAATAAACGTAAAAAGAAATATTATTTCTAATCATCTTTAATTAAACTGTTTGAATTTAAAGTTCGCATAATAGATACTAGCTTGGACGCTTTTTCCGTTCCTAGCCTATTACGTATTTTAGTGTGAACTAAACCAAAAGTAGAAAATAATCTTTCAATTCCTGCAGAGGATGCAACAGTAGTATGCAGTTGCATAGATAGATCAAACATAGCATCATCATTTACGCTGCTTCGAAGAGCACACCACCATGATATCGGATTGACATTACTTATGTTTTGAATTGAAAATAAATATTTTCTATATGGTGAGCTTTGTGCTTGATATAAGATTATAAATGACATTGCTTCTGGATGATATGCAGCTGCATATTCTAATGCTTCCTGTATTTGATTCTGATTTAGTTTTTGGCCTTTGTAACGATGATCTAATAAGTTCGCTAAGTAATGAAATGGTGTCATTGCCATTTAAAGCGAGTTTTAAAACAATCTAATTCCAAATTACTAAAGTTTTCTTTTTCGACATTTTGCAATAAATCTATTCATATTTCAGTAGCCTCTCCAATAGAACACGTTTCTTTTTGAATTTTATCCAACGCATTTGAAATTTTTTGCAACTTAAATAAATATTTTTCTACATTATTTTTCAAATCAAGATTGTGAACTTTGGCATATATGTCTGTATCAATTGCAACACGGTTTTCTGTACATACTTTTACAAGAATATGCCAATTTTTTAAATACGATTCAAAACAATCGGACAAAGAATTCCAACGTACATCTATAAGTAAATTAAGAGAAATGCCGCCCGCTTGTTTACATTTAGCCGCTGGAAAATGAGTACATTTAAAATATTTTATAATTTTTTTTATCTCAACCTTTAGACCTGGCACATCTATATCTTTGTCTTTTGCCAATAAATTTAAAATATGTGCAGAACAACCGTATGTTATTATGTCTGGCATGCCTAAATCTTTGCACTCTGAGAGTTGATTTCGCATTTTACTCATGTTGCATTATCAGTTACAAAACTTTTAATAGAGCAACCAAATTTTTGGCAATTTTTGATTCCTGTTACCGCTAACTCTAATAAATAATTTGCAGTATGTCTATTTTTTTCTGTGTCAATTGTATCAATTAAATGAATATTTCCTTCTGATATGTCAGTTACTGAGATGCAAACAATTGGTTCAACATGAATATTACTCTAGCCATTCATAGCCATACATACTACTTTACTTTTCAATATTTTGTTTTATGGAAATATAAACCTCATCTAATAACTCGTTTGCAATTTCATGACGAGTTGGTGGCTTGTAACCCGGACGTAAAAGATTAATCATTTTTTTAAATTCTTTGTGTTCCACATGCCGAAACGATGAGTTTGTACTATATATAAATTTTGCAATTTGGAGATCAATATTTTTACTTTCAATTTTTGTAGTTCTTCTTACGAAAGAATCCAATTTAGTAGAGCTTGATATTCCTGAAGAAGTTGGAAAGCTTGATGACGCTGAAGATGATACAGTAATATTTCCAATAGAATCAGAAACTTTACTTCGTTTGTTCTGTGAATCTATAATTAAATTAGAAAATACATTGGAAATTGTATTACAAACACTTTTATATTTTTCAGTCAATTTAGTCAGTCATTAGAAAATATATGTAATTTATTTTTATAATGTGTATGTAATTTACTTTTATATAATTTAATTTTTCTATGATAATTTTATGATACTTTTAATGACAATAATATATAGTATTACTATTTTATTTTGTAATGCAATGTTGATATATGTATATACTTTACAACTTTGTCCTTCCGATTCATCATTATGATTATCGGTCGCTTCAAATTCATCGTCTTCTGCGTTTTTATTTATAGGATTACATTTCTCCTGTATATGCACCTTCATACGTGCTACTAAAGAGCACATTTCTATTTTACAGTGTTTGCATTTGGCTCTTATCGATTTGTCGTCCTCTTGCACTTTAATAAAATGTTGCCAAATTGCATTTTGTCGCCTACATAAAAGTAATGTAGAAAAATATTTATTTAAGTTGCAAAAAATTTCAAATGCGTTGGATAAAATTCAAAAAGAAACGTGTTCTATTGGAGAGGCTACTGAAATATGGATAGATTTATTGCAAAATGTCGAAAAAGAAAACTTTAGTAATTTGGAATTAGATTGTTTTAAAACTCGCTTTAAATGGCAATGACACCATTTCATTACTTAGCGAACTTATTAGATCATCGTTACAAAGGCCAAAAACTAAATCAGAATCAAATACAGGAAGCATTAGAATATGCAGCTGCATATCATCCAGAAGCAATGTCATTTATAATCTTATATCAAGCACAAAGCTCACCATATAGAAAATATTTATTTTCAATTCAAAACATAAGTAATGTCAATCCGATATCATGGTGGTGTGCTCTTCGAAGCAGCGTAAATGATGATGCTATGTTTGATCTATCTATGCAACTGCATACTACTGTTGCATCCTCTGCAGAAATTGAAAGATTATTTTCTACTTTTGGTTTAGTTCACACTAAAATACGTAATAGGCTAGGAACGGAAAAAGCGTCCAAGCTAGTATCTATTATGCGAACTTTAAATTCAAACAATTCAATTAAAGATAATTAGAAATAATATTTCTTTTTACGCTTATTATAAAATTGATTTTTTTATTTTTGTCAGGTTACATAAATTATAGTTTAATTATAGTTTATATTATATTAATTTTAGTTTACATTTATTTATGCATTTAATACATACTTAAATGTTGTGTGTATGTCAAATATAAAGTAAATTCACATATGCAAATTAAAATGATTAATTTAATAGTTTAAGTTTCAAAATTAAATTTCAAAAATCTGTAAATATAATCTTAAGAAAATTATGTGTGAAACATTTATTTTTATCTTAAATTTTAAGATGTATCTTTAAATTTAATTTTATTTCTTTATAAAGTTTCTTTAAAAAGTTAATCATTTTATGTATATGTTTTAAAATACGTTTTTCTTGTTTTAAACATGATTTTTTTTAACATTGTTTAAAACATGTTTAGAACATTATAAACATGTTTTAAACAAAAGAAACAGAATGTTTAGTTAAAAAAGAAAAAAACATATTTTTGACCAATCCTGATAGTACTATCTATATATATTTTTTGTGTTATTTATATTATTTATATATCTCATGAATCAAAATTCACTTTCGCTCGAAAATGTCAATTTATTGGAAAATAGGGAAATCGTTCTCTGAGTAATGAAATCTGTTTCATTCGAAAACGATATGACATCTAATAACATAACCCACTCGGCATGTAACATTGCCGAGATACTGAAACAATGACAGCAATATTTCAGAAATACTACATGCCGAGTGGGAAATTAGCATTAAAACAATTCCTTTTAAATATAAATAGAAATACACTAACCTTTTTCATCCAGCCTTTCCTGAAGGAAACTCTACGCTCGCTGGGATATAAATGTTTTTATTATGCACACGACTCATGTTTTTAATCACAAATCACTACACTAAATAATACTATTATGTAACACACGTAATTACACAAACACATTAATGTTTCTGTCAGCTCGTTATAACCAGTGATATCACGACTCTGCACTTTTAGTACATGCAAGAGTGATTGTCCGCGCACCGCGTACTAGATCAGATATCAGATGATCGCGTAAGGATATACACATATGCGCATGACTCGGCTTAATCGCGATACACATGTACTGATATCGCGCGTTTCTCTCTCTAAAAGAGATAGACCATAACAAATATATATGCCTTGAATTGAACTTTATTGTGAGTATAGTAATTGATTACAAAATTTATCTATATTGAAGAACAGAGAAGTATGCATAATTTTTTTATAATAATGTAGATATTTTCTGACTCGTGCATTAGAAGTTGACGTATGTCGTGTTGTCATTTAATCATGATACTCAGTACAAAAAATATAAATAGAAAGCTTATGAATCAATACAATTATGGGACATTTAATAAGTTATATGACATATTGGCATAAACCACACTAACGTACACCTTATAAATAACAAAGTTTAATTTTTAAATTTGTGAAATACTTTTTATCAAACATAAAATTTTGATAAATCATAAAACAAAAAATTTTTAAAAATTGTATGACTTTAACATACTTTCTGTTATTAATAATTTTAATGTTGTGTGTGTACATAATTATTATAAAAACGTTAAGTGTGTTCTATAAAATGTTATATCTAAAATATTATATTATGTCTAAAATAAATAAATATATATACGCGTTTATTAATCTTAATAATTTAATTAAACTATTTAATAGAAAGTATGTTAGTCACACAATTTTTAAAAATTATTTATTTTATGATTTATCAAAATTTTATGTTTAGTAAAAAGTATTTCACAAATTTAAAAATTAAACTTTGTTATTTAAAAAGTGTACGTTTATGTGGTTTATGCCAATGTGTCATATAATTTATTAAATGTCCCATAATTATATTGATTCATAAGCTTTCTATTTATATTTTTCGTACACTGAATATCATAATTAAATGACAATATGACATACGTCAACTTGCACGAGTCAGAAAATATCTACATTATTATAAAAAATTATACATACTTCTCCGTTCTTCAATACAGATAAATTATTTTGTAATCAATTACTTTACTCACAATAAAGTTCAGTTCAAGTCATATATATTTGTTATGGTCTATCTCTTTCAGTTTAAAAGATAAAAGGGGGTGATTACTTCCAGGTGAGACTGTATATATGTATATGAATATAAATATGAATATAAATATATGTATATGAATATAAATAATAAGTTATAATTTGTATATAAAGATGGAAATTTCTACAGACGTTATTAGTATATTATTACTACTAAAATTTTTGATATACAATTTGTATTAAATTTTTTTATTTGCATAATTTAAAAAAATTTTCATAATTTAAAAAATGCAAAATGTACGATCGCCTGGCGTACACAGGCAAGTGTGGACATGTATATCTTGGTACTCTGATAGTACAGTGGAAGAACAAATGTTCTTGATCTCGTGTCCTTGGCTAGCGGCGTCAACATATCGTCGTCAATATCATGTCCGTAAGGAGCGGTGACCGTCGCCGAAAAGTCGCTGCCACGTGGATTTGAGCCTAAGTCCGCGTGGTGAGAAGCCCGCACTTAGCCTGCGCCACTACAGATCGTACCCACAATCTTTAATATGTCGATACTATTATTTATGTTATCTATACACGTCTCTAACAATAAGTTACACAAACATCAGTATATGTTATATATAAAGCACGTCGTTTAATCTTATAGCATAAAAAATATTCCATACAACATAAAAAGTTTCCACAAAAATGGATTAATGAAACTTTTTTAATTAAAAATGACACAAAACACGATATAAATGGACTAATTTTTAAAATGCAATAAAAGTTATATGAATTAAAATTATTAAATAAAAATAAAAATTATATCCTAATATCATTACGATCACATAATTAAAATTATGATTATTTACCTAATTAAAAATTACCCGATTAATATCGTGCTTCGTATCTTTTAATTAGAAAAATCTCATCCAATTACTTTCGAATCGATAAAATACGAAGTAAAAATCGGAGGATTCTCGCGGGCGAGACTTCGGATAGACCCTCTAATGTTAACTATCTCGCTTGTTCCTTATACGTTCTCGCTCTCTCTTTCGGCGAGTCGCCGGCATCGGGAATCTTTCCTTATTCTACAAATATAAACATTTTATTGAATAAAATCTAAAACTTTTATTTTGCATTTTATCGGTTTGAAAATAATTTTAATGAATTAATGATATTTTCCCAATTAAAATGACACCAAACATGACATAAATCGGATGATTTTTAATTAACCAATTGTCAAAATTAGGATTATCTTTTTATTTAAAAATCGATTTATTAGAATAAGGAAAAGATTCCTGATGCCGGCGAGTCGCCGAAAGAGAGGGCGAGAACGTATAAGGAACAAGCGAAATAGTTAACATTAGAGGGCTCCGAAGTCTCGCTCGCGAGGATTCCTTTGTGTATTGTTTTTCGTATCATATATCATCTCACTACAGAAAATAAATTTTTTTATTTCGCATTTTATTGGTTTAAAAATAATTTTAATGGATTAATGAGATTTTTGCGATTAAAATGACACTAAACACGACATAAATCGGATGATTTTAAT
Organism: Anoplolepis gracilipes; assembly: GCF_047496725.1. NCBI lineage: Eukaryota > Metazoa > Arthropoda > Insecta > Hymenoptera > Formicidae > Anoplolepis > Anoplolepis gracilipes. The sequence continues at coordinate 257,979 of NW_027328675.1, forward strand.
TAGAAAGATAATCGTAATTATGACAATTGGTTAATTAAAAATCATTCATTTTATATCATATTTGGTGTCATTTTAATTGGGGATATGTCATTAATTCATTAAAATTATTTTCATATTGATAAATTGCGAAATAAGAAACTTTTATTTTATTTAGTACGATGATATGTATACATGAAAGATATAGCTAAGCGAGCCTCGCGAGTGAGATTTCGATTTTCTTTAATGTTTGCCATCTCACTTGTTCCTTATTCGTTCTCGTTTTCAAGTGAGCGCACGTGCTGCGGCCAGAAAATCCTGATTTTTCAGTTCTTCAGTATACATCGTATCGTATAGAGTTGTCAGTAGTCAGTGCTGTTTTGCTATATTATTGTGATCGAAGCAGCGACAATGGCGAGATGTAAGTACTTTTATATTCTATACATAGAGTATTATAGAATAACATTTTTTTATATAGAATATTTATAAAGTAACATTTTTAGTGGATGTATTATAATTTATGAATCTTACTTATTGCATAAATTATAATATACTGATAATGTCATTATAAAATATACAATCTTCTTTCTTTCTTCTTCTCTCTCTCTCTCTCTCTCTCTCTCTCTCTCGCTAAATAAATAAATAAATAAATAAATAAAAAGTATATATATTAATATTTATTTTATTTGTAGCGAAAAGTGAAGGCAGTACTTTGCCGCCAGGACAACCGCGGAAAACGACGGCGACGACGCCGCTTACCATGGACACAAGATCCACGGCGACGGCGCACCCTCGCCACCCTGCGAGCGTATATTCAAGAGTGCAGAAAAATAAGGTTAGCTTTTATTTTGTAAATAAAAAGTAAAAATGAGAAAAATATATTTTTTATTTGATTATAATGTGTATATTTCTTCTCATTTTTTCATTTGCTGTGTATTACAGTGTGTGTGTGTGTGCGTGCGTGCGTGCGTGCGTGCGTGCGTGCGTGCGTGCGTGCGTGCGTGCGTGTGTGTCAATTTTTTTGAAATAATTCTCATATTTTAATTAAAGAAATTTTATGATGAAGTAATAATAACTGGTGTGTGTTTAAATTGGTGTGTATATTACTGTTATTTGCAATTCACATTTACATGTAAATTATCCAATTATATCCATTGGAAATAATAATAATAATATAAAAATAGAAACATACACTAATTATTACTTTGTTATAAAATTTCAATTAGAATATGAGAAATATTTCAAAACGATCTCATACACACACACACACACATTATAATACACTTGACATACACTTGACATACATATATTTTTTTTATGTATATAATTATTTTAAAATAATATAAAATATTACATCTATGTATACAGGGTCCCAGAACAACCTTCCGTCCGTAAAATGGCGTATTCCTGACACAATTCTAAGCTCATTTTTCCTTTACCAAAATTTGATTTGAAGCGTAGTTTTTGAGTTATAAGCAAAAATAGTTAGCAAATCACACGTCGAGTACAGAAGGCAGGCAACAGCGGCGCGCCGCACCGCGAGCGCGGGCGCAGCTGACTGTCCAACGAGTGATTACCGCCGCATGAGTCAAAATCGCTAACTATTTTATCTTATAACATAAAATTATGCTTTAAATAAAATTTTGATAAAGAAGAAAATATCGTATAATTACGTCAGGAATAAGTGTTCCTTAAAATAACGTCGGACGCTGCGATCAGCTGATTGCTACACGCGATGTGTGTATGGCTGAGTGTGTGTGTAAAAGAAAGGGACAAAGTGAGAGAGAGAGAGAGAGAGAAAGAGAGAGAGAGAAAGAGAAATAACCGTCTCCGCGACGGCGCCGCGACGCTCTTTCGATTGTCATCGACCGCTCCTTCGATTGTCATCCACATTGTTGTCGACGATCTCAGACCGATCGATATATTGATTTTCCGGCTCAGCTGACAAGGGACCGTCATACAATGATACAAAAGTTAGGTGATGATTTTGTGCTCATCTAATAAAGCATCCTTCAAAAAGTAATATATGAAAGCCATTTACTAATGTAACGCCTATTATCGGATTCTTGGGCCGCCAAAGTAGGCTAAATTGGCTACCTATGCGTGAATTTTACAGAGCCCATCGCTAGGAGACCAGTGTACACACACTAATATGCAGTCAAATCACATGAAAATGACCTACTAGTTAAGAGAAAAAAAATTATGCATAACACATCGGTCAAAAAGTCCCGAGGCTAACTAAGAAAAACACATTTTTTTGGCAAAATTCGATTTTATTCGTCAACATAGTCTCCTTTTAGAGTGATACAATCATTCCAGCGCCGCTCTAACATTTTGATCCCTTTTTTATAAAACGATTTGTCTTTACCCTCAAAATAAGCATTTGTTTCGGCTATGACTTCAGCATTTGACGCAAATCTTTTTCCCTGGAGCATCTTTTTGAGGTCTGCGAACAGATAATAGTCGTTGGGGGCCAGATCTGGAGAATACGGTGGTTGTGGAAGCAATTCGAACTTCAATTCGTGCAATTTGGCCATTGTAACCATTGACTTGTGACACGGTGCATTATCTTGATGAAAGATCACTTTTTTCTTTTGCATTTGAGGCCGATTTTTTTTTATTTCGTCGTTCAATCGCTGCAACAACGCTATGTAATATTTGCTGTTGATGGTTTTTCCTTCTCAGCGTAGTCGATGAACAATATTCCTTGCGCATCCCAAAACACTGAGGCCAAAACCTTACCGGCCGACATTTGCGTTTTTGGTCGCTTCGGACGGTTTTCACCGGTTGCTGTCCACTCAGCTGATTGCCGATTTGATTCCGGAGTGTAGTGATGGATCCATGTTTCATCCATTGTCACATATCGATGCAAAAATCCTTTTTATTCTGCTTAAACAACTTCAAACTTCGCTCTGAATCATCGACGCGTTGCTGTTTTTGATCCACTATGAGCAAGCGCGGCATCCACTTTGAGCATAGCTTTTTCATAGACAAATATTCATGCACGATGGTGAATACACTGCCTTTTGATATCTTTAGGATGTCAGCTATCTCCTGCAACTTCACTTTACGGTTTTCCAAAACGATTTTGTGCACTTTTTTATGTTTTCTGGAATAACAGCCTCATTTGGACGTCCAGAGCGTTCAGCATCTTCGGTGTCTGTACGACCGCGTTTAAAATCAGCAAACCAACGTTCGACCATTGCTTTCGATGGGGCAGAATCCCCATAACACTTATCAAGCCAAACTTTTGCTTGAACGGTATTTTTTCCCATCAAAAAGCAATGTTTAATCAACACACGAAATTCTTTTTTTTCCATTGTTTTCGGAATATCAAAAGTAGCGTCACTAAAACAACTGTAACTTGTAAACTAATGGTCGAAATATGATGAAATTTTGACATGTATTATGTAAAGGTAGGCACTCTTTGAAAATCATAAGGATTTGTCCCTAACAGCACCACCTATATGTTAGCCTCGGGACTTTTTGACCGATGTGTTACATGTTTTTTCCAGTTTTTCTTCGAAACCTTATGCTTATGGCAAAGCGATGACATTTACAATGTCGATAGATCAAGGCAAACTTTTGCTTCTTGTCTTGTTCGGACCACTGAAAGATGGTGAGTCCCCCCTTCTTTTGCAGGGCAGCAGTTGTGCACCTTTCGGCGGGTGATGTCCACCTTCATACGGATGTATAGATGATCCGAGAGGGTCTCCTCTGGCATCACCCGCCAATCGCGCACTTTGTCAGCCGCAGAGGGAGACGCTCATGTTAGGTCAACAATGGACTCCCCCTGCGGTCTGACCAGGGTGCTGCTCGATCCCTGGTTGAGTAGAACGAGACCGAGCACCGCCGCCCAATCCTCCATGACCTTGCCCTTACTGTTGCTATGCCGGGAACCCCATAGTCTATTCCAGGCTATTGAAGTCCCCGGCCACAATGATGGGTTCGGGGAGCTTCCCAAGGACGATTGGTGTAAGTTCGTCGAGGACATCTCCGAACCGGGCAGGGTCTCTTACGCTGCGGGGAATATAGCACCTCACCACCCATATTGGGCCCCACTCCACCGCGACATGTTTCCCCGCTCAAATCTTGTGACAGGGGGACAGTTTCTTTTCTCCAAGTGATAGAGACAGAGCCCAGGTCGTCTCCCGCCCAGCAGGGATGGCTGGGCGAAATTCTATATAACTCTGCCGCTATCCCGATTCCGCATTTCCACTGCGCTAGAGTGTGCAGGAAAAGATCTTGGACTCTGGCGCAGTGTTCAGGTTTGTTTGGAGGAGGGCTATTCTGCTCATGATGTCATAAGACTTAGGTCTTCTCCATGACCACCTCTTCTAAAACAATGAGATTCTCAACGGGAATCTCCTTTGTAGCCGTGGCTGTTGCCACCTCCTTCTTATTCAGCGTAGTCCCTATCGCCTTCTTCTGGAGTTTGGGGGCTACGCTCTCCTTTTGTCCCTTGCTAGGGGCAGCGACTGGGGGAGAGGGGGTTTTATCACTCTCCTGTTTCGCCCCAGCCTTGGGGGCAGCCTTGTTGTTGCTGCCCTTCATCTTCTTTTTTGGGTGGCAGCTTTCGCTGCCAACATTGTGGTTGTTAGGCAGCCCACTTTCCGCACATAGGACACATCTGGTCCGTACGGAGCAGTTGGCTGCCTTGTGTCCCGCAGTGCCACAGTTGTAGCACAGGCCACTTCTGTCCGTAGCGTTGTTACAACACTCCCGGACGTGGCCCCGCTCTAGGCACCTGTGGCATTGCAGGGACCAGGCTTTTAAGGGCTCCACCGTTGCTGCCACCCATCCTATTTTGATTTTACCGGCCGCTATTATTTTATTTACATCGGCCAGCGGGCATTGTACCCAGAGGGTACCCATTATCTTGGGAGAGAATCTGATCTCCCTCGTTTTGACATCTGAAGCCAGGCAACCACCTATCCTCACCACCTCCGCCACTATCTTTTCCTTAGTGGCGGCGTAGTCCAAGCCACGGACCCTAACCTCACCCTTCTTGCAGGGTTGCGCGATCCAGACACCTTCCTTATTCTGGAGGGCCTTGCGAAGCTCCTTCGCAAATCTGTCGGCCTTTTCGGCCTTCTCAACCCTAGGGATTTCATAGATGATAGTTCCTGTTGCAGCTCTTTTTACCTTTAGGCTTTGGATGCCTAGCTGCTCGATATTGACATTTTGTTGGGCCAGCTTTAGTGTCTCAGCGTATTGCCCTCCTGGGCACGTGATTAAGATGGCTGCCATTCTCGGGACTCTTTGGTTTTTGTTCCCCCCTGGTTTTTTAGTGGGCTCTGCCGCTTTTTCCTTCTTCCTAAAGCCAGGAGGGGGAGAGGCCTTTTTACCACCAGCAACGGCGGGTTTGAGGGGCGCGGTGTTTTTCGCCGCCTCTTGACTCCACGCCTTCCTCCCTACCACCTTCGACCAGGATGTTCTCTGGTCTAGGGAAGGTGGCGGAGGGTTTTGAGGAGCGGGCAGGGGGGAGTTCTTAGCCTGGTCTCCCTTGGATCCAAGCTTGGACCTCTTCTTTTCTTCCCTTTCCTTCGGGGGCCGTAAGGACCACGGCCTTGACCTTTGTCGAGGCCTCGGCGTACTGCGGGCCCCCAGAGGGGGGATCTTGCCCGGGGAGGGGGTGTTGTTTTGGGGAGATTTTCTCTCCCCACACAATTTTGCCCTCCTCTTCAAGAGTTAATCGATGCTCGCCGAAAGAATATCAAATTTTCGATGGGCCTCTTGGGTTTTGACTCCGGGCGGGTACCTCTTCTCCAGCTCTTTCCTTTTTCCTTTTTATCGAGGGTAGCAGAAGGGGCTGCTGGGTGGGCAGGCCTTCAGCCGTCATAACGGGGTCGACCTCCATTAAGTCGGCCTTGTCTGACTCGACTTCTTGAGCGGCGGCGGAAATCTTCTGCACTTCCTTCTTTTCACCGGGTCCTCTATTGGTAGTAGGGCGAGGGGAATCCGGTTTCTTCTTCCCCTTCTTATTGCCTTGTTCGGTGAGGGCCATGATTTTCGAGTTAAGGCGGATGTTTTCTTCCCTCAGCTCTTTAATTTGGTCCTCCATCCCCTTCAACCTGTTCTCCGAACAGGCTTCTGTTTTCCCCGTGATGAGTACCCTCATCACAAGGGTATATATCGCTGCCTGCTTGTTGCAGGCAGCTTGGCCAACCTCTTTTTTGACCGTGCCCTTCATGCTTTTGTAGCGGCACGCAACTTTTTTGAGGACTGTTGCACTGTCAATGCATCGCGAGGATATCTCATTGAGAGAGGACTCTTTCATATCCTCAAGGAGATCCTTAACGCCGTCCTCGTACCTTTCCCAAGCCTGGGATTCAGAGAGGGGGGTGGCGAGCAAGTCTCGCTACTCCTCTTCCGCCCTTCTGTCTTCCTCCTCAGCTTTTCTTGCCTTTTTCCGCTCATAATCCCCGGTGGTGACGGGGCGCCCTTGCTTCCTCTTTTTGGGAAGCGGCATCTCCTCCGACTCCGGGGTATGCTCCTCCTCAGTTTTCTTGCTCGTGCTCGGTGATGGTGTCGAGCCGAACTTAAAAACTGCAGGGTCCTCCCTGCGTAAGCGAATTTGCACCGACTTACTTTCCACGACCTTCACCTTGGAACACCATGGTCCCGGTCTCCTTGATGTCGTCGTCTCCTCCTTCTCCTCATCCTGGTTAGTGTTAAAAGGCGTGCAATTCATTGTAAAAGAATCCCACGCATCACTGCGGCTCCGTCACCCAGAGTGTACCCTCACCGGCCGCAGTGTCCCGGAACAAGCCCGGAAGCACTCCACGACCGGGCCTCCGAGTTCCCTCAGGAGGGGTGACATACAACTCGGGCCGAGGGAATGTTACATCCCCGGCACTGGTCCCCAGCCCCTTACTCACCCATGGAGATTTTTACAGCTCCATGGGCTTTCGGGGATTCCTGACCTTCGACCTCCAGGATACCGCAGCAGGTGGCGCCACCCGGGAGGTCCCATGGACAGTTGGGCCTGAGTCGCCGCTCCTCGGCCCAGCCTTACTCGCCATAGCAGCCAGCGTACCGTGTTAACGTCCCTCCCAAGAGAGATCTCGGAGGGGATCCGGCGTTGCACCGTTTCAGAAGGGGAAACGGTCACGGTGCACTGCCGGAGGCGCTCACACTCGCTGCCGAGCCCTGACCTCGGAATACGTCCGAGCGACCCCGGACCGACTCGGAGTCGCCAGGCTGTGCCCGCTACGACCCGCGCCGGTCTCCTGCGCCGTCCCGACCCCGACTTCGAAATACGTCCGTGCGGCTCGAGAACGGCCCAGGCCGATGGACCCGGGAGTTCCGGAACATCATCGGCCCGTTCCACTACTCTTCGTGGCCGCGCGCTTAGGGGCAAGCCCACTAAGCCGCCTGTCCGCGAGAGAGGAGTCCCCGACCGTGGAACGCCAGCCGAAGCCGGCACCCACATCCCTCCCGAGGGACGCCGCGCAGCGGGAGCACCCACTACGCGGAAACCCTCGTGTGCCGGGAGCACCCAGCCGTGTCACGGGTGGGGAACAAGCCTCCCCTATCGGTGCCGTACCATCGGGCGATTGAAGTCAGGGCCGCCAACCCCTACCGATGAATGAAGACAAGCCTCTAACGGAGTCGCCGTGCTCTAGGTGTACCTCACAGACTGCAGGGTACGGTGTACTCTTAGCTAGTTCCCGCCCGCCCCAGCTCTCTCCACAGTTGGACCAGGGGTACTACCCGGGACGACCAAAGACCAGAGCCCCCTCACCACGTCAAGGTGGTACGCCACGATGGGGTGCACCTCCTATAAAACAAAGGGCCGATAGATAGCCCCATAGTGGTGTGCGTACATGGTGGTGCCGTTTGACCGAACCGGGGCGATATCCTCTTTGGCCCTAAACTCGCCCGGGCCCACCATCCTTTTTGGCGTCCCCCGGGTGACACCCCTGGCCCACGCCTTTGCCTCCGGTGTCCACCCTCAGAAGGTTTCTATTTCGCGTGCGTTTTTCAGTTTTTAGAGTGGGCGAAACGAACTACCACTAGGCGGACTCCTGTATTGGCAGTCCGGCCGCAATCTTTATGGGTCTTCACCTTGACGAGGACTTTTCACAGGGCCCTGGTTTCGCAGAACCTCTCCTGGGTTCTACTACTAACAGGTTCCCGCTTCCAGTCCTTGATCTAGCAGAGTGGCGAGTTCCCAGTGAAAGAATCGAGACACGTACTAGCCCCAACGGCAGTTGGCCCGAAGGAGTCTTTTGTGCAACGACGCCCCAATTCAGTACGCACCGGTTTCTTCCGGTCAGACACCAGTCATTTCACAGGGTGTTATCGCATTGTCGATAAACATCCTGCCCCGAACGCCTCCGTGTTTTGTACAGGGGGTAGGCGCACCCCTGTTCGAACCGTGTGTAGCATCGGGACGGTAATGTCCTTTAACCCACATCGGGCTTTCTAACCCGTGTCCCCGCCTCCGCGTTTTTATACAAGGGGGAAAGCGGACCCCTGTGCGTACCGTGTATAGCATCGAGACTGCGGTCCTTCAACCTACATCGGGCATCCTGCTAACCAATCTATCCTTTCGGCATTCCTATACAGAGGAAAGAGGACCTCTGTTGCGGTGTTTGGTGACTTTGGACTCGAGAATCCAGCCGAAGATCTCTCCATCACCCACCACCAGAACCCGAATCAGGGGAGAGCGATCCCCTGATGCCTCACCCTGCTGTCAAGTCAACAGATCGAGGTCCTACCCGAACCCTGCATCGTAGGGTGAATATCTACCCTACTACAACCACGCGATGCCGGTGAAACCCGTCGCCCCCGAAGAGTCGACGGATCCCTTGACACCGAGGTGGCCCGGAAGCAACGACCGTCCCAGGAAACTCGTCGGCACCCGTAGGTCCGCCTCCCCTCAAGAAGCCGTACCCCGAATCGCTCGCTTCCCGTTTTGGGATTTGCGACGCGTAAACCTCACTTCAGGATCGAGACTCATCGAGCCTTAAGCCATAATTCCCTCATCATCCGATCGGCTCTTTTGAAGAAAACTCCTCCGGAAGGGAGGACGCTCTTCAGGCGGGCACGCTAAGGCCCTCGCGTAGTGTCTTCGTTACTTCTCGACCCTCGCCCAGCCACGCTTCGGCTTAAGGGCTTCTGCCCCCGGCGTACTATGTGGTGTTCATCATCATTTCCGCCGCGACCGTCGCGCCTGTAGCAGAGACCGATTTGTATGCGTCCGACACCCAGATATGCATCCTGCCCGAGCCGGAGTCCAAGAGGAAATCCGGCTAAAGGTGCGTTCTTAGCTATCCTTCTACTCCGGTTTCTCGGGGCTTCGGGATAGAACCTCCCCACCACGTCAAGGTGGCGCACCATCGAGGAGGATCTGTTACGACTCCTAGCATAGCCTACCATTATGCTAATTTCACCTCTAGGTTCTAATTTGTCACGGTTTTGTTTTGGTACATAAAAGAATGCGACACAACCAAATACTCTTAAATGCTCCAGTGAGGGTTTACGACCAAAAAATAATTTAAATGGAGTATTTGTTTTACCTTTTCTAGGAGTTAAGTTTGAAACATGACATGCCGTTGCCAGTGTTTCTGCCCAAAATTCATGAGGCAATTTACTATCATAGAGTATGGTTCGAGCCCTATCTAATAATACATGATTTGCTCTTTCTACTTTTCCATTGCTTTGTGGATTATATAGCACGGTTTTTTGAGGACTAATACCCGATCTAATTAAATGTTTATAAAAATTTTCGTTAATAAATTCTCGACCATTATCAGTTCTAATGCTTTTAATTTTAGTTTCTAGCCTGTTTTCGAATTTATTTTGAAATTCAATGAAGTAATTTAATGCTTCACTTTTATATTTAAGGAAATAGACAAAGTACATACCAGTGTAATCATCTACTATTACCATCATATACTTAGATCCTTTAATTGAATCCGTTGGCATCGGACCACATAAATCAATATATATCAGTTCTAATGGTATACTAGTAATTTTGTATTCTACTATTTTATGAGGTTTTTTAGTTAACTTTGATGCACTACACGATTCGCAATCAATTTCATCTTTGCAAATTTTACTGGCATTTTCAACAAGAGATTCTTTGATTAGTTTGTCAATATACTTAGGACTCAATGTGTTAGACGTTTACGCCATAACATTTCATTACTCATTTTTCTTATATTTTTTGTACCCATAAAACAAGTATTGACTGTAATTTCGCTGTCTATAATACATTTAGGACCGTTTTTGATTTCTTTAGCTATTAGTGTTCTATTATTATCGTATATTAATACTAAGTCGTTACCGAGGGGTGTCTCACTCATCAAAAATTTGTACATGTATTGCGAATTACCGGGAATTCTAAGTAATTCCTTGTAATGCGACGTACAATTATAAGTAATGCGATGGAAATACGTGTAATGTTAAACAATATAAAGTAATTCCATGTAATTCTATATAATTCTAAAGTAATTCCATGTAATTCTATGTAATTCTAAAGTAATTCTATGTAATTCTAAAGTATAATATAATTCAAAACAAATGTACACAGTTTGGATATTTTAACTAAATATTCCTTTTTATTATTAAATTTTTTTATATTATTAAATTTTATTATATATACTATATATATTATTGTATATACTAAATATATTATTATATATACTATATATATTATATATATTTATATTATTAAATATTATATTATATTAAATTTTATTATATTGTATATACTATGTGTTACATATAAGTTAGTCATTATATAATGGATAATATAATGGATATAATGATGGTTTCAGTATCGTTTATATATATAAGCGATATTGAAACCATCAATATATATTCTCTTTAATTCTTTGTATTTTTTTTCAATTAATGTTTTTTCATGTCTACTTAAATGAAACGGTTCGGTTCCAATTAGAGTAACTGGTCCAAAGAATAAGTATTCATTTTGTACTATTTGAATGTCTGTTTCTTTGGGCCACTTATAAATGTCTAATTCGGATTTAAAAAATTTTATTTTTGCAGAATTTTCAAATACTTCAATAACTCTTCCAATGTAGAATGTGTTATCATAGTAGACAGTATAGTATTTTTCTGCTTCTATATTCTTCGAGTTAACTTCATATTCTTTGTTTGCTTCATCAATGTCTTCAAATTCACATTCGAGTTCAACTGTACTTTCAAATAAAGGGTCTGTTATAGCCCAAAACTATAACTAATTACATTAAATAATATATATGAAATAATAATCAATTAATAATTAAGAAAATATAATAAAAGTATAATTGCGGAATACTAACGAAATAAGCCTTGCGGAATAAACGATATCCGCATACCGCGATCGGAGCGTTGACCGCGCGTACCGCTGACATAGCGAACCACGCGCGAAACCCAAGACGAAGTCGGAATATCACGGCGAGGATTGCAAAAGAGTGCAAGCCAGGAAGTCCGACTCTTGGACTCGCTGAGCTTGCACTCAGCGCGAGTTGAGCAATCCGACCGAATTTTAGGACGGTCGCTCAACGGTATAAAAAACCCACCTGCGTTCGGACAGGGGGGCAGTCAAAAAAGCAGTCATAAAGAATAATCAAAGTGCGCGAGTGAAACCAAGTGGGAACCTCCAACCCTCCCGACGACCGACGCGAAGGGCCCATCTTGCCTACGACGCAACACCAGGAAGGGAACCGACCTCGCCTTCATAGGCAATAAAACTGCGCTACACTGCTGTACTGGAGTAAATATATATTTCGATAACTATTACAAGGATTCTACGTTATTAAAAAGAACGAAGCCTTCCCGCGCCCTGAATCCTGCTCTCCTCCGCGGATCCCGAACTCAGTGCCGTCCCGCGGCATAACAGGTCATTATTTTCAGTTTTTTTCTTTTGTTTATTAACTCTTAAGTGAGCACACTTTTTATTTAATTTTTTTTTGGTTTTAATTTCTCCGAGCATGCCTCTTACTCGTAACAATCTATCTGAAGACAATCGACCACATTTTGTAGAAAAAAACCAACATAGTGTCGATTTCCGTACTAATGCTATTTTATTTTTAATATAAACTTTTAAAAATAACTTATCTTTAAACTTATTATTTTCCTTCGCAAATGTATTATTTTTGATTTCCGACTCTGTTACTTCTGTTAATATATTTAAAACTTTTTCTATATCCTGCGAGTCTTCTGGATGCATTTCTATTTCTTGTAAGTCGTCGTTAAAGTTTTCACTGCTGTCGATGGTTTCAGTATCGCAGATAAATCAATATTTTCCATTACATGGTTTGGATCATCTAAACTAATTTTTAATTTTACTGCGTCAATTAATGCTTGGTATTTTGCTTTATCGAGTTGGGCTTTAATTTTTTCAATTCTTGGAATGTGACAAGGAATTTTAGTTTCTGAATTGTTTTTTCCCACCTTTACATTTTCTTCTCTAGGAAATGTGAAATGATTACTTGAAAAAATTAATATTATTAATTTTGAATAGACACTTAATATTTTATAACTTAAAAATATGCATATGACAAAGTACTAACCTGAATCAGCTGAAATATTATTCAAACATTGAATTGCATTTCTGTTCAGCAAGTCTAACATGTCAAAGTTTGTAACTGTGGAATAAGTTGATGACATGGCTCTAGTTTGACGAAAAAATTTTTCACATGTTAGCTGCTAAATAACCAAGATAAAAATAATTCTGGACAATTGTCTTTTCTACACAGTTCTAATATCAATAGCATAGCATGAGAATTTAACTCTATGCATGTATATATATTTAAAGTCAACCAGTTTTTGGACAAGGTAAAAGAATCTTGTTTTTTAAGCCATGCTCTCCATAATCGCAAAAAGAAAGTTGCATACCAAATATAATAAATTCTTAATTCAATGCTTATAGATTTATCAATATAAAAATCCATAATATAATGCGTTATTAAAAGCAGGTGTTTAGTTGCATTTGCATTATCAATATTGTTTAATAATTCTAATACTTTTGGATCACACATTTTATTAATAGTATCAAAATTTATTTTATCAGTTTCTGAAAATAAAGCGATAAAAAAAATTATTATAATGTTAAAAAAGAATAATGATGCTAAAAAAAAGATTAGTTACTCACCGTCTAAATGATACAAAGTTAAAAAATGAGACGTTTTCGGATATTTTTCTATTAATTCTTTTAAGTGTTCTTTCGAAACAAAATATTCTCCCATTGGCATTATATTATTTTTTAACAATCTTGTTTTAATTTTTGTGGAAATATGTATTGTATCCTGGACCATAATTGAATCTTCTGTCGAAAATAGTATCTATAAAAAATATAAGTAAATATAAAATATTGTAAATAGAAATTACTGAATAAATATAAATTGTAAATATAAAAATAAATATAAATAAGTAATATATATATGGCATTTTTGAGACAAAATTTCTAAAGATTAAACATTATTTTTTTTAATTATGTTTTTGAAACCATAAGAAACTTGCCTTTTTATAACTTTATTTAAAGAATAAAATTTGTTAAACATATATATTAATAAACTTACTTTAAAATACGGCGCATAAGGTATATCTTGTGACATGTTTGGGAAATTTGTTTTCAATTTCATTGCTTTTAAGCATCTTGTATCTCCATCTGATGAAAAACCCATTACAGATATTCCGTAATTTTTTAATTTATTTTTTAAATAATTCCATCGTGTTAAAACATTTTCTGCAAAAAATTTGTTATTTGAACCAAAAATGGCCAAACAAAATGCAGGTGCTCCGTTAACTAATGGTTAGGCCATAAAAACATATGCATTTTGAGAAATTTCTTTATTTTTGAAAAACGTGTTCAATATGTTGAACTGAATTAACTTCATACTGATTTTGCAATGGAAATCCTGATGTTTTTGAAGTTTGACAAACAAAGCCGACCATTTTATTAGATTAGTTGAATTATATCTTATTCGTTTCATTATTGCAGTTTGATCTTCAGATATTAATATTTTCATTGGATAGTTTCTTGATTGCAGGAATGTTTTTAATTCAGAACATTTTAAATCTCCTTCTATTGTTTTTGGAAAATCTTTTTTCTATAAAATATTGTTATTGATGGTAAAGAATTGTTCATGTTTGCCATTAACGTTTCGTATGCAAGACGTCCTGCAGTGAGAAAGATGTAAAGAGATAGTTTTTTCAACTCGTCCGAAAAACGATTACATTGATATTTAATGTTAGAATTTTGTACAGCCGCATTTTTTAGCATTTCAAAAAAGCTTAATGGATTTTTAGTTTCGATTAAAGTTGAAGGTTCTTCATCCAGAAATCTTAAATTAGAAATGAATTCTTTAGAAATTATTTCACATTCACTTATATGTTGCTCGATACGTTCACAAATTTCAAAAAAGTCTGTGATTTTCTTTTGATTCATATCCAGAGCAAGATTTCTTTTTGTCTTTGTTCGATCTAATCTGTTTGAGAAATTTTTTTTCATGTGGAAGCTGGACAATTGCATCAGAATTATTATCGCTTTGTATTATCTGCTCAGTAATTCCTTTATCTTTAAACAAATTTGAAGAAAGATCCAAGGAAAAACTTGTATTTTGTGATAGTTGATCGTCCGTATGAAGTTAAGTACATACAGAAATAGAACTTTTTCTAGCATGTTATCCATAAAATAAATTTTTTCTTGAAACAAATTATCAATATTTAACAAAGGACTTAATGAGAGATTTGATACCCCAATTTCTGCATGTATATCTTCAGATTCTGGAGATACATTATTTTGAGTGGTGTCGAATACATCGTCATACGGTATTATGATGACATTATTAGCTATACAATCAGGTGGTTCATTAATATTTTCTTCTATTATATTAGATTTTGGATTTACTTGAACAAAATTTAGAATGCTAGAATTTTTTGTCATATTTTGAGGCTTTTTATTTTTTAAATGTGTTTTAAAATGCTTATTAAAATTTGAAAGAACCCATTTATGTTTATTATTTTCAATTTGTATAAATGTTTTTGAAATAAAGTTGCACTCTGTGCAACTTATATAAGCGGTCTGATTTTTAATTTCCACGCAAATATTATTTAAGTTAGAAAGAATTTTTGATTTTTTAGATTTCTTGTAATCAATATTTTCTGAAAGTTTAATGATATAGTTTAAAATCACCTTTTTAATATGATTAATAGCTTTAGATTTCTCATCCTCACTTAAAAAGGAAGATTCGTTTCTAGGTGTAATTGTGCTGGTGGTGTCTTCAAAATTATTTTTATTACGTTTTGTATCTTTATTTGTGTCTTTAGTTGCATATTTGCGTTTAATATTAGATGTACTTTGATGTTGTGAAACATCACTTAAACATTCTACAGTTTTCTCTTGAGCCTGATCTGTACATTCAATAATTTTTTTACTTTTTTCCATTAATGCATATAATAATTCTTTATGGCCGAATGAAATTTCAAAATGTTGCTTTTTTGTTGCATATATTCCAAAAAAATCTTATTTTTGTTCAGGAGTTAATAATAAAGGTAATTTTTGTCTAGCAAAAATTTCCATGTTATTTATACTTTTATTATTAATTCTAGATACTGATATGATATTATCATATCCAGTGAAAAGAAAAAGTTGTTTTAAGTAATCAGGAATCTCAATATCTTGAAAATTGAGCTTTTCTATAAGTTTATTAATTTTTTCTAAATTTAGTAATGTTATTATTACTTCTTTTCAAATAAAAAATAAATATGAAATTGTTAAAAAGAAAAATAGAATTTTATTTTTAAT
This sequence comes from Anoplolepis gracilipes, assembly GCF_047496725.1. Taxonomy (NCBI): domain Eukaryota; kingdom Metazoa; phylum Arthropoda; class Insecta; order Hymenoptera; family Formicidae; genus Anoplolepis; species Anoplolepis gracilipes. Next base: position 273,718 of record NW_027328675.1, read on the forward strand.
CATTACCTAATTTAATAAATATTTTTTTCAATTTTGTTCTGAATATAAATAATTTTATAATTAATTTAATAGATGTTGATTTTATAATTAATTTAATAGATGTTTTATATATAATTTTACCTTAATATATAATTTTTGTTATTTTTAAATTTGAAAAATCTCTGCAACAAGTTTTATAGTTTTTACCTAAAAAACTTTTTAAAAATTATACTCAAATAAAACATTAGTTTAAAAATTAATTATAATATAATTAATTTTATATATTATATAATATTATATTATGTAATGTAGTTAATTTGTAAATTAAATTTTTATTTGAGTATAATTTTTAAAAAGTTTTTTAGGTAAAACCTATAAAACTTATTGTAGAGATTTTTCAAATTCAAAAATAAAAATTATATATTAAGATAAAATTATATATAAAATGCAACATCTACCTTTAGAATATGCATGACGCACACACACACAATCTGTGTACATACTTATACTAGTGTGTTTAACTTAAAAAAAAATACTTGTTATTGTGTAAAAACTGTTTTAAGTCTTATTAAAAATGTAAATTACATATGACTATAGAATAAACACATAATATTAGAACTTATCTTTTAGAATCAGCTTTAGTTAATAATAAACTTCTTATCGGTCTTCAGTAATTAAAAAATTGAATTTTGATCAATTTTATTTCACACTTCACTCGATTATCATGAAGTAAGGAAACTGTCGTCACTAGTTACCAAATTAAGCATAAATGCGCAAAGGAATACGCGTATGTATACGCACAAACCTGACGAATTACGCGGTGCTGTGTCTACACTCGCGCAGAAGACAGACATATCTTCTGTCTATCTCTCTTTCTCGATTATGCGCAAGCCTGGTGGAAGAAATGACGAATGAAACAAGCGAGAACGCGTACATGTACACTACTACCGAAGCAATGAGTGCATATTTACGCAGTTTAAAAGAATAAACCTCGGAATAAACTTTAATTTTAGACACACACAAAACTTATTTTATTAAATTTAAAAAATTATCTCCTGCGATTATTATTCTTATTTAGCTTATTATTATTCTTATTCTGAAATATTAATAAATAATCATAAATTTAACTCTCAGAAAAATTGTTATAAATCAATACGAAGCAATATGTAATGCGAAGTAATATACATATGCAACGTAATTCGAAGTAATTCGAAGTAATGCGTAAGTAATTCGAAGTAATACAAAGTAATGCGTAAGTAATTCGAAGTAATGCGAAGTAACGCGTAAGTAATGCGAAGTAATGCGTAAGTAATTCCAGAAGAAATGTACACGTATTGCGACAGTGAGACACCCCTCGGTCGTTACCAAATATTACTTTATAACCCATTTCATCTAATTTTCGTATGGAAAGCAAGTTATTTCTCAATTCAAGTACAAATAGAGTATCTTTAAAACATACGTTAGTACCGTATTTGTTATCTATTTCAAATTTACTATTAATCGTACCGATCCCTTTTAATTTTGTCATAGTACCTTTGACTTTTGTATCTTTAACCTGCTAGAAAAACGTCATCGCTTATCTGATTAAACTCATTAAATACAAATTTCTCTTTCATCATATGACTACTATAACCGCTATCTAATATCCAAATTATTCTATAATTATCGTTTACAAAGTCTTCATTGCATGCTTCGAATGCATAGTCATCAGTGGCTTCGGGTGACACCCGTTTGGACACGGAACGATTGGACACATAGTATTGGATACATTCAGATTGGACACCGCACGATTGGACACACATTTTACACTATTGGACATTGCACGATTGAACACCGCATGATTGGACACCGTATATGGAAACTTTATCTTGATATATATTTTCAATATTTTCATAATATACACACACGCACGGGGGGGGGGTGCAAGGGGGGCCTCCGGCCCTCCCCCTTCCGCACCCACCCCGTCCATTTCGCTTCGCGTGGAAAGTTGCAAATCCATGTGAACTTTACTTTGTCTTGCAATGTACATGCGAAACGAGGTGTCCAATCGTGCAGAATGTGTGTCCAATCGTGCGGTGTCCAATCTGAACGTGTCCAATACTACGTGTCTAATCGTTTGGTGTTTTGGTATTTAATCGTTCCGTGTCCAAACGGGATATTCCCGTGGCTTCATTGGCTTTTTCGTTTCGATCGTTGCGTCCGTCCTGACAATTTTGGTGTAAACGATCCTGTTGCTGTGTGTTGCGGCGCTGGCTTCCGTACCCCTTGTTTTGTTGTCGATCTTTGTTCTCGCCGTCGTTGTCGTTGTTGGATTTTCTGTGCCAATACATTTTTGCTAGATGTCCAGGCTTTTTACAGACATAACATTTCTTTCCGGTGCTGCGTTTTCCATCTCTTACTGTGTAGGCTGCATCGTTACGTTTCTTTTGATTATTCAACTCTCTTTCTTCTTTTCTTAAGTCTTCTAATACGTCGTCGAGTTTTTTGTCCCATTGTGTTTTAAGTGTACCTTTTATTCTGTTGAATTTACCATTCAAACCTCTCACAACATAGTATACAAGTTCACGATCTGTGATATTAATACCAAGACCTTTACATTTTGACGCTAAATCTCGTGCACGTCCAACGTAATCGGCAGCCTTTTCCTTATCATTCATTCTTATGCTACGTATTTCAACAGTTGCATCAATTTTAGAATCTTCAAAGCGTCTTACGTAAGTTTCTTTGATTTTTGTTCATTGGTTCCTTGCGTTTGTTTCGTCGGCAAATTGCATAGCTGGTCATCTGATAAGGTTAACTTTATAATGGATACGACGTCTTCGTTATCGCTATTCCATTTTTCTCTTTCTTTATCCGTCTCCGGTCGATTAGTTGTGAGAACATATTTTACCTTTTTCAGACCTAACACTCCTTAATTTCATAGCCCACACATAGTAGTTTGTAGCTGTAAGTAGCGGAACAGAATTCATCGGTATCTTGTCCACTTTTTTTTGCTCTCTCCTGTCCGGTGGTTTCTTCTTACTTCGATCACTGCTCAGAATTTGTTTCCTCTCGGCTTTACGCTCTCTCGGCAGCTTCTTTTTCCGTTTCGGCAACCACGTTCTTCTACCGTTAATGTTGGGTATATCAAAAATATATGGATTCCTTTAATACTCTGTCTTTACTACTTTATGGTATACACAAATGCGTGTGACAAAATGCCTCCGCATACTAAACTAACTCCCTTAAAAATAGTAGAGATGTCGCTAGCGTGAGTACAATGCATGATATCATAAACTAAGAAAGAGCGCGGGAGCATGCAAAGAAAATAATCGTACCTCTACCTAATAACGAGTACGCAAATTCCCACAAAAACCAAAATAAAATTTAAAATGAAAAAACAAAAATAAAATTTAGAATAAAATAAAATAAAAGTTATAATTTTTATAAATAAGAGATTAGATTATAGTTATTACAAGGTACCAATAAATCACATGTAGGATAACTCACATTTGGCAGGTACTCAGTCTTGAATTTTCCAGGAACTGTTTGGTCTCTGAAAAAGTATAGTATATTAAAATTTAATAATAGTTACAAGATAAGATTAGGAATTATATCAAATAATGAACTATGATATTACAAAAATTATTCATGCAAATAAGTGGGCAATATGTTTTCTACAATTTTTGTAAGTTTTTCAAATACTCGTATCCGTTCACTGTCATTAACGGCCTGTACAGCAGCAGTATCTGCTAACTTCTGTATAGCATGCAATTTCAGTCATTGCAACCGCATGCATTCTAGATGCCTCTGCTTGTACTTTGCAAAATTCGGCATGTATCTACAAATATTCAAATATATTTCACGAATTATTTATATAATTTGTTAAAAAGATCACACATTGTATATTAATTGAAGATTTTAATTTACCAAATCAGCATCGATCTGCTTCTCTGCAAGAGATTGGAAGTGCTCCCTCCATGAATACAATTTGAACGGTGTAAGTCTCGAAGCACGCCGAGAAATCGAACTCCGACGACCGAGCGCGGAGACGCCCGATCAAGGCGAATTTCTAAAGTAAAACTGTCAAAACCATTAGGCGCTATTGTCTTAGAGGAAGGAGAAATTCGAGCCGTATAAAATAAGCAAACACGCCGAAATCAGGACCAGATCTCCGCATCCGGCTATCCAAGATGGGTTTCGCCTTAGAGAGCATTCCCGATCCCGAAAAAAATCTAGAAAGCAACAGCGGTGGAGTGTACTCCACCACTGCCGAGAGTTCTCGGCACTTACTCGATTATCCTCACTGATATCGAGGCAGAAACGATTTGCGAGTGGAGAGTACTCCGCTTCGATCGAGCGTTCTCAACAGTCAAACCTGCACCGAATAAAATCATTCTTTTTCCGACCGTCCAGAAATGGAAGACATTCTAGTCTCGGGATGGAGAGTGAGCCGCTTCCGACGAGGGTTCTCGTATTCAACCGACCATTCTCCGCGAATCCTCTCCTAGCCATTGACAGAATAAGCGATATCCTACTATACGCGAATTTAAAGGGCCACGGCGCACCAACATAAACACGCCCGAGCCGTTGAACTCAATCCGTCACAGCGGTCGTACAAAAACAACCGTCAACACACGTGCGCCCGCGCGCATATCGAAACTGTCGCGCTCAATGTCGAACGCGGTTCGATTGATTCGAGATTTAGAATATGCGTGCGATCTCCCGCCCGGTGCACTTGCACAACACACACACATACACACATTGTACACACGCTTTCATTCACCACACACGCATACAATACATTCTGTAAATACTTTCATCCAATTTAAAATAAACGACACTACATTTCAGCATAACCGACTACTGTCTCTCTCCCTTTTTGCACGAACCCTGATCCTGGCGAACTATCCAGATACCGTTCAACTAACGGAGGACCGTTATAGTATAAAACATAAAAATGTATTTACACAATAGAAATAATTCTAATATAACAATAATTTTGTATTATAGACAATTCAGTGGTAATTATTTATCAAATCAGGTTGCTTACCAAAATTTCTTCTTCGGTTTTTGTAAAATTGGAAGCACGTTTTGATGAAGCACTACTATCGTTGCCATATTTGTTAATTATAAATCAGTTGTGACAAACAAATCAACAGTTTGCAAGAGAAATGAAAAAATTAATTAATAAATGTAGAGGTTGAAGCACTGATACGCATAGTATAGACTTATTTTGAGGTTATATTGACTGCACATCGAGTTCGCGCATGTGATCAGTTGCTAACAGAAATTTAACTAAGATTTAATTAATCTATCCTCATTGTACAATGGAAAAACGAATAGTATATATAAAACTAAGTTTAAGGATCAAGAATCGTTTCATTAAACTTTAGTAAAATTATGTTTAAGGATCCAGGATCGTTTTATTAAACTTTAGTTTAATATTATTGAAAAACCGATCCTAAGTGTCTCTTTGTCTATCCTACATATGTTGCAATAATTAATTGCGGCGAAATTATTCATCGAATCGAAAAATAGTATTAGACATTTTTTCTTAGATTCTCATTCTCTATCGAATGGCACTGAGCGTATGCGACACTTTTTTAATACTCTGTATAACTTTATTTTCATTGAGTTTTGGAGTTGTGCTTTTTTGTACTCTAACGAATTTATTTAAGCGATTGAAACATATAAAACCCATGAAAAAAAGCAGTATTTTTGAATACTTTGCAAACGACTCCGATAGACTCTTAATGTATGGAACTGCTATATATTTTTTCTCGATAGAATTACTAGGTATATTAAGAATATCCTCATTTTGACGAACTATATCAGATATTATCGGGAATTATCACCAATCGGCAACAATCAAATAAGGCGGAAAAAGATACCGCCCATCGACAATTTTTAATGCGTATTCCCGCCCCCGACACGTCTTCAAAAATTGATATAAAAAGAAAGACTTTAGGGAACGATGCAGTCATTACTCACAAATCATTCACCATTCACCATTCATAATTCACAAGTCACAGTCCTTTAGTAATATTAAAGAAAATCATTTTTCTTACATTTCCAAAAAATGTAGATAGAACAGAGGATAGGATAGTAGAAAGGATAGAATAGCTAAAGTAAATAAAAAGAACAGATATTAAATATAAAAAATATAAAGAACATAGAAAACAGAATAGAAAAAGAACGTAGTAAAAAAAACTGAAAAAAGTTTTTTTTTATTTTACTTAATATAAAATTCAAAATAGTACATATTTTCGGGAAAAATATTTCCGAAAATACAGCTTAACTATTTTGAGAACTATCAATAATTATTGAAATTAGCAGAGCCAAAACGTGATAAAAATATAAATTTAAATTTATATTTAAATTTATATTAAAGTTTTTTATTAAGTTAATATTATTATATACTTATTACGAATTACACATAAGAATGTGTAACCATATGATAAAAAAAATATGTCTTTCATAGATATATTTTATAAAATGAACATTCAAAACAAAATAGGTAATGATTTTACTAAAGAATGTCTTATGCATTTAAAGAATGCCTTATTTAAAACTACCATTTTTTAAATACAATTGTAAAAACACAATTGTAAATATGTAATTATACAAATACGTATTTATAAATTTGGCTATACAATTTTTATCCCCATAATAAAACAATTTTAAAGTTAACTTGGGTAATTATTTATTATAGGGGAGGCAGCTCCAATGATCTTGACATATGTTGTCAAAGTTACTGTCTTGAGTAATGTTCAAAAGGTTTTAGCCGTCACTCGTTATTTCTTAAAAAGTTAGTTATTAACAAATTTATTAAAGTTATTAACAAAGAAAGTTTGACAAATAGGATATTATTATTCGTTCGTAGGAGTACTTATATAATATCTTTTATTGTATATTGTACAATTTTATTTAATTTATTTTATTTATTTATTTACATTTTCACTTTGAGAATATTTAATAGCCATTACTTCGAAGAAAGCATCTAATCGTTTTTCAAAATCAAATCTTTTTTTAAATATAAACTCTGCTAAATAATGATTAGAATGTTCCTCTTTACGACCATACTCTCAGTGAACAACAATACGAAAGGATACAATCTATACACACACACACACACGAAGAGTGCAAGGGGAGCCTTCGACTCCCTCCCTCCCACACCCACACCGTCCACCTCGCTTCGCATGTACGTTGCAAGACAAAGCAAAGTTCACATGAGTTTGCAACTTTCTACGCGAAACGAGATGGATGGGGTAAATGCGGGAGGCGGGCCAAAGGCCCCCCTTGCCCCCCCCCCGTGTGTGTATGTGTGTGTGTGTGTGTGTGTGTGTGTGTGTGTGTGTGTGTGTGTGTGTGTGTGTGTGTGTGTGTGTGTGTGTGTGTGTGTGTGTGTGTGTGTGTGTGTGTGTGTGTGTGTGTGTGTGTGTGTGTGTGTGTGTGTGTGTGTGTGTGTGTGTGTGTGTGTGTGTGTGTGTGTGTGTGTGTGTGTGTGTGTGTGTGTGTGTGTGTGTGTGTGTGTGTGTGTGTGTGTGTGTGTGTGTGTGTGTGTGTGTGTGTGTGTGTGTGTGTGTGTGTGTGTGTGTGTGTGTGTGTGTGTGTGTGTGTGTGTGTGTGTGTGTGTGTGTGTGTGTGTGTGTGTGTGTGTGTGTGTGTGTGTGTGTGTGTGTGTGTGTGTGTGTGTGTGTGTGTGTGTGTGTGTGTGTGTGTGTGTGTGTGTGTGTGTGTGTGTGTGTGTGTGTGTGTGTGTGTGTGTGTGTGTGTGTGTGTGTGTGTGTGTGTGTGTGTGTGTGTGTGTGTGTGTGTGTGTGTGTGTGTGTGTGTGTGTGTGTGTGTGTGTGTGTGTGTGTGTGTGTGTGTGTGTGTGTGTGTGTGTGTGTGTGTGTGTGTGTGGTGGTGTGTGTGTGTGTTATAAAAATATTCCCTCAGTCATATGTATATTATTCCATACGAATAAAAATGAAAATTATTAGTACTATTGCACATGTATGTAGGAAAATTATAATATTTCAAAGTCGCATATCTCAGAAACTAAACGAAACCGCCGCAAAATTCCAAGTATGCATTACTTGGGAGTGTACCCTCTACAACATATGTCAAGGTCATTGGAATCGGGAGTGGCTCCCTATAAATAAACCTTTACCATTAAATATCTCGGAAAGTATAAGAGACCGCCATTTAAGTTATTAGGAAAAGTTGATCAGTACTTTTCTCGGTAAATATTCTGTTTAAGGGAGAATGCTCCGATGTCCTTGACCTTGACATATGTTGTCAAGGTTATCACCCTCAGTAACGCTTAAAAGGTTTTAGCCATCGTTCGTTGTTTACTAACAAGTTACATACAAAAATTGTTAAAAATTGACGTTTTTTGCAATTATTTTATCAAATACTGAAAATTTAAAAATATGTTTCAAATAAAAATTGTAGGTCCCTTCAAAATACACATTTTATATTTTATTCATTTTTATTATACGAGTGATAGTTTTCGAGAAAAACAACTATAAAGACTATAAACCTTATACAATATTAATTATAACATAATATATAATATAGTCCCACTTTATTCACGCATACACTTTTCACGTATAAAAGTCTATGCGCGGGCATAATGGGTTCCGCCCCCCTGCGGGGGGCCCCACTTCCAAAAAAAATAACCTAATTCAACCCATTTGTTATGTAGGTAGAAAAGTATATTTGTAGAAAGTGTATGCGCGGATACAGCGAGTTCCGCTCCCCTACGGGGGGCTCCACTTCCAAAAAAATAACCTAACCCAACTCATTTGTTGGGTGGATAGGAAAGTGTATGCGAGGATACAGTGGGACTATATTATATATTATGTTATAATTAATATTGTATAAGGTTTATAGTCTTTATAGTTGTTTTTCTCAAAAACTATCACTCGTATAGTAAAAATGAATAAAATATAAAATGTGTATATTGAAGGGATTTATAATTTTTATTTGAAACATTTTTTTAATTTTCAGTATTTGATAAAATAATTGCAAAAAACGTTAATTTTAAAAAGTTTTTGTAACTTTTTAGTAAACAACGAGCGATGGCTAAAACCTTTTAAGCGTTACTCAAGGAAATAACCTAACCTAACCTAACCTAACCTTGACAACATATGTCAAGATCAAGAACATTGGAGCATCCTCCCCTAAACAGGATATTCACCCTTTTCTCTCTATAACATATATCAAGGTCAACATCGGCGAGGTGTGACCTTTTCTAGATATTTACTTATTATTTTTATCGTGATAAATATTAATCAAAAACATTTTCATAAAATTTCTTTCATACCATATTGTTCCACGTTTACCATGATTCTCAGGGTAAATTCTAAGAGAAAATTCTCTTAACTGTGTGCGTGAGTGTATTTGTCAAAGTCGATACAATTTCTAATAGAAAAAAAATTTGTTTATTATTCGGTATGTCACGATGTGTCAACGTCTTGTTGCGAGACGTCTACTCCAGTCGTATACAATTATCCATCAGAAGACATCAAGCATTTCTACAAAGTAAGAATAAGTGAATGAGTGAGTGAGAGAGAAAGAGAGAGAGAGAGAGAGAGAGAGAAAAATGTGTTAGTTGTAAATTCAGATTTTTACTTTAACATAATTATGTGTTTTAATTATGCCAATTGATTCGTCTCGTTATTCTGTGCATAAAAGTATTAGAGTAAGATAATCAAAAAATGAATATTTTACGAGATATCTTGTATTTTATGTCAAAATACTGCAACTTTGAAGCCTTATAACTCAAAAATACTTAATGAAAAATACTTTGTCATAAGTGTTTTGGAAAGCTCTCGATATGAGCTACAAGAATATGTAAAAATATATAGGGTGTTCCATTTAAAAAACTTGAAGTGACCTTCACGTGACCTTCAAATGACTTTTCAAGGTCAAACCAATGGTACCATCTTATGGCCCCTCGAAACCATACAACTTTTGTCTGAAACATTTTTCTCTCCCAAGCTTGGTTTTCGAGATATTCGACTGGATGGATTAAAATGGTCCATCCTATATATATATCTATATACATATATACAGGGTGTTCCATAATTCGCGGACCACCCGTCAGGTGCAGATAGAGTAGGTTAAGCTGACAAGGGACCGTCATACAATGATACAAAAGTTAGGTAATGATTTTGTGCTCATCTAATAAAGCACCCTTCAAAAAGTAATATATGAAAGCCATTTGCTAATGTAACGTCTATTATCGGATTTTCGGGCCGCCAAAGTTGCCTAAATTGGCTACCCGTGCGTGAGTTTTACAGAGCCCATCGCTAGGAGACCAGTGTACACACACTAATACGCAGTCAAATCACATGAAAATGACCTACTAGTTAAGAGAAAAAAAACACATGTATGTATATATGCAGATGTGCGTGTGTATGTGTGTGCGTCCGTATGTGTATGCGTGTGTGTGTGTGTGTGTGTTTATAAATTATGTGTACAACTAATATGTAAATTTTCAAGTAAACAATGCTTGAAACAATAGCATTTTGTGCAGTGTGCACATTTGAAGTCAGAAAATTTCCCGCAGTTAGAATGTGAGCAGATAGAAAATTTTTCAAATGAGAAACAGAATTGGATTGGTGTTTTGAACGCTTCCGGATGCTCGTCTAGATAACCAGCCTTATAGAAGGCATACTTGATCATATTACGAAATCTAGGCGCTTGGAATTGGAAATGAGCCAATGCTTGTAATTTGAAATAATTGTCTCGCTTCTAAATTTTATCGCATACTTCAAGATCCGATATATGTCGTACAAATTGTTTGTACAGCCGAAAATACAATAGTACACGTCGAGAGGCTGGATCATGCCAATGATTCCTTCGGGAATGAGCAATCTCTCGACAGTTAGTTGGCCTTCATACTTGGCAAGAGTTTTTTGAAGCAGCTTGGTGTTTTTGTTAGAGCTCCAACTATCGGCAAGCAAAAGCCATTTTTTGATGCCTTTGCTAATTAAATATTGAAACAGCAAGTTCATATAAATCTTCGAATCTTCGTTGGTCATCATCGCGCTGGTTCCCGCATACACTTTGATAGAATCTGAAATGACAGGCTTAATGATCTCGGAAAACCTACCGTTTGCCTCTTGAAATTTTAAATAGAGAAAATCTATTACGGTGCCCGAAGCGTCGATCATGTTGCCCATCACCATGTAGGAGTGTGTAATTGCATTTTTTGAACCCATAGTTACAAAAACTTGTTTGGTTCCTTTTGAAGCCAAAGTGCGGTAACTATGTAGTTCCTTATCAAATCTCGATTGATCGAAATTGATCACTTCATGAAGCTCATAGTTCTTTTCCTTGATGGTCTTCTTGACTAGATCAGTGAATTGGACTGCCTTAGCTTCCAACTCCAATCAGTTCTTCCAGAAGTTTATGCCAACTTTATGAGTGATACTTCGAGACACAATATTGTATTTGCGTTTGAAGTTTAACAGCCAACCACTGGATGCCTTGAACTTCATGTTGGGATTGATTTAATTTTTTGCTTGAATGCCTCACTTTCTGATTTGTAGATCGTTGACAATTCCATGTTTATCTCTCTTTTCGCAGAAAAGCTCGTACACTTGCAGATTGATGCTTCTAGCCGAGCCATAGCCACTGTCTTCAATTTTTTCAGCCCATTTGCGAAGACGTTGCAATCTATCGCCGACTATATTGGGAAATTGGGACTTGACGTTGATTTCGGTTCTCTTTTGCTTTCCTAATGTTTTGACGTATTCACGGAAAATAATGATGAGCTTACTATAATCGTCCTGTCTGGTCCAGTAGCGGTAGGCCTTCTCCCATTTCCATCGAGGAAAGGTCTCTTTGAATATACGAAGTTTCCTTGGCTCGGGATCAGGAATATAGTCGGGATCATTGCCGATATCATCGATATCTTCGTTCTTCTTGAATTCGTTCTCTTCGAACTCGTTATCGGTATCAATGAGATCAAATGGTTCGGGAACGTAGGGATTGGTGTTTCCATCAAAGTCGATATCCAACGTGTCAATGCTTTCGAGGATCAGATCTTGATCGACGAGTTGTTTGTTTAGTTGCTCTGCCATCATCACTTCACAATAATCAAAATGATGACACTCGGATATGTTTTCCAATTTTTTCGTCAATATCTTATGTTTATGGCAAAATAGGGCGATGACGTTGACAATATCGATGGATCGAGGCAGGTTTTTGCTTCTCGCCTCAATGGGATCATTGGGATCAGATGGTAGTCCTGAAAAGAACTGATTTTCTAACCCTAAAAAGAACTGTTTATTTGCTGAATTACATGGTTCCATATCTTCAGACATGCTCAGGAAACGCCTGAAGATCCTGGAATGATATGAATAGATACGAATCGAAAAGACAGTTCGATCCAGTAGTGGTAATCTTCCTCCCATTAAGCAAAAAAAGTTTATAGAGACTTGCCACGCGCAGCTATTATTATTTATGTCAACGTCAGTAATTTCCTGCCACATTATGAACCTTTTTTTTCGATTCCAGTATTTTCAGCTGTTTCCTGAATATATCCCAAGGTACGGAACCGCGAAGTTCAGCGAATCAATAGCCCTTTTCAGGACTACCATCTTTCAGCGGTCCGAACAAGACAAGAAGCAAAAGCTTGCCTTGATCTATCGACATTGTAAATGTCATCGCTTTACCGTAAGCATAAGGTTTCGAAGAAAAATTGGAAAAAACATGTATGCATAATTTTTTTCTCTTAACTAGTAGGTCATTTTCATGTGATTTGACTGCGTATTAGTGTTTGTACACTGGTCTCCTAGCGATAGGCTTTGTAAAACTCACGCACGGGTAGCCAATTTAGCCAACTTTGGCGGCCCAAGAATCCGATAATAGACGTTACATTAGCCAATGGCTTTCATATATTACTTTTTGAAGGGTGCTTTATTAGATGAACACAAAATCATCACCTAACTTTTGTATCATTTGTTATAGCCCCAGAAAAGGCTATATATTTAATTAATGAATATATATATACATATAACTATAATGATGCAGGAATGCATCGTGACCGAAGCAATAATCGCGCGAGCCGCTGACGCAGCGAGCCACGCGCGCCCGAGACCGAGCACGAACGCGAGACCGGAAAGCGCTCTCGGAGACGCACCGGAAAGGTGTCGCCGAATTGCAAAAAGTACAAGTGAGGAAATTCGACTTTGAACTTCTTCGCCTGCACTAAAACGCGAATTCAGCAACATAACCATATTTGGTCATGTTGCTAAGGGATCCCCTCCGAAAAACCATGCAGTTTGGAGGGAAGGACAGCACCCGCCGCGATGAAGCGACGGGCAGTCGTTGATTAGAACCTAATGAGTAATAATCGTCACGAGCAGCTGTTGACCAGATTCAACAGAGTCATAGACGAATAACTAAGAGATATACGCGTGCCGGAGATAAGTCGACGCGTATCAGACTACCTGTGCGACAGAGCATACGAGAGATACCGCTTTCTCACTTTAACCGATAATAAACGCGAGTGACATAACGTTCGCTGGGAGCAGTAACTAAATATCATATCATAAACTTAATTAAAATATTATTTATTGTTTACAAATAAAGAGGAAATAAAAAAGTGGATACACGATATTGCAAAAAGAGTGAAAATAAAGTAAAAAGAGGCCACTGCCCGCCGTATCCCCGGCCTTCCCTGAACGATCCCGCAAAAATCCTGTGCCCCCTCCCGGAGGCACAACACATTGTACGGTCCCTTGTGAGTAAAAAAATTATCTACCATTTTGTAATTTTCGCAATAGTTAATGAGATATTAATTATAAGAGATCAGCCAATCGGCGCCCGATAGGAGCGCGCGGCACAAAGAAGTCTCCCATTGTTACTTGATACTAGGCGCGCCGACGAAGCGGTGGGAGGAACGCTCTGCATTGACAACCTAAAGAGTCACACACATAGTCACACACACATATCGGCGCGTCTAGTATCAAGTAACAGTGAGAGGCTTCTTCGTGCCGCGCGCTCCTGCCGAGCGCCGATTGGCTGATCTCTTATAATTAATATCTCATTAACTATTGCGAAAATTGCAAAATGGTAGATAACTTTTTTATTCAGTTTAACCTACTCTACCTGCACCTGACGGGTGGTTCGCGAATTATGGGAGACACCCTGTATATACAGGGTGTCTCCGAATTGCTAGATCAACTCTCGTGGGTAGATAGAGCGTGTTAAACTGAAAACAAAAGTCTTATATCATTTTGCTAAATTCGCAATAATTAATGAGATATAAATTAATAAAAATCGGCCAATCCGTGCCAGTATAAGCGCGCGGCGCGAAGAAGCTTCCTACTTGTAACTTGATACTAGGCGTGCGATGAGACAGTAGGCGGAGCGCTCTACAAAGGACGTACAAAGGGCGTACTGAAAGAGACACGTACAGTGCGCGCTGCGTTTACGTCTTGCCGCGCGTCTAGTATCAAGTAACAACTAGGAGAAACTATCTTATTAATTATTGTGAATTTAGCAAAATGATATAAGACTTTTGTTTTCAGTTTAACACGCTCTATCTATCCACGAGAGTTGATCTGGCAATTCGGGGACATCCTGTATATATAAATACCTGTATATACAGGGTGTCCCCAGAACAACCTTCCGTCCGTAAAATGACGTATTTCTGACACAATCTTAAGACAATTTTTCCTTTACCAAAATTTGATTTGAAGCGTAGTTTTTGTGTTATAAGCAAAAATAGTTAGCAAATCACGTGTCGAGTATAGAAGGCAGGCAGGAGTGGCGCGGCACATCGCAAGCGCGGGCGCAGCTGACCGTCCGACGGGTGATTACCGCCGCATGAGTCGCTAACTATTTTATCTTATAGCATAAAATTATGCTTTAAAGCAAATTTTGGTAAAGAAGAAAATGTCTTATAATTACGTCAGAAATACGTGTTCCTTAAAATAACATTACTTTAATAACCAAAAGTTGTTCCGGATTGCCGGCCGTCGGACGCTGCGATCAGCTGATTGCTACACGCGATGTGTGTATTCCTGAGTGTGTGCGTAAAAGGAAAGGACAGAGTGAGTGAAAGAAAGAGAGAGAGAGAATAACCGCTTCCGCGACGGCGACGCTCCTTCGATTGTCATCGACATTGTCGTCAACGACTTCAGACTGATCCGATATATTGATTTTCCGGCTCAGCTGAGAGACACATCGCGTGTAGCAATCAGCTGATCGCTGCGTCCAACGTTATTTTAAGGAACACTTATTCCTAACGTAATTATAAGACATTTTCTTCTTTACCAAAATTTGATTTAAAGCATAATTTTATGCTATAAGATAAAATAGTTAGCGACTCATGCGGCGGTAATCCACCCGTCGGACGGTCAGCTGCGCCCGCGCTCGCGGTGTGTGGCGCCGTTTCTGTCTGTCTTCTATATTCGACGCGTGATTTGCTAACTATTTTTGCTTATAATACAAAAACTACGCTTCAAATCAAATTTTGGTAAAGGAAAAATTGTCTTAGAATTGTGTCAGGATGGAATGTTGTTCTGGGACACCCTGTATATATACTGAGAAAAAATATTTTTAATATGAAAAAATGATTTATTTTGATACTTGCAAAGGAACGAATTATTTAAATTAAATAAAAATATATTTGAATCAGAATGGAATCATGAAATAAATAATATATTTTATTAATTCAAATATATTCTTGTTTAACTTAAATAATTAGTTTCTTTGCAAATATTGAAATTAATTATATTTTTAGATTTAGAATATTTTTTAATGTGTATATATATATAATTGTGTAGCTGCGCGCACTTCTTTTTCCATTCTACTGCAATTTAAAAATGCGCAATCCTTTTTAACTTTATCTCATACATACATATATACATATATTTAGTAACACAAAAACAATGACGTTCACGAAATAAAAAGTATTGATTATTTTTTATATTAAAAAATATTAAGATTATTTAAAGGCTCTAAATTGATATATTAACGTTAATATGAAAATTATTTTAATCAAAAAAGTTTTACATAAGTTTAGTTTAATAAAAATAATTGTTATAATTTCTTGCAAAAATAATAAGAAAATAATAAAGTATTAAAAAATGATATTAAAAACTTGCAATAAAAAAATTAAAAACTTTTATTTGAAAAGACTTATTGTTAGCGCAACTAAATTAAATAATACGCTATTGTAAAATCAATGTATTCATTAATTGAAATTTAGCAGCGCTAAGTCTTTTCAATTAAAATTTTTTACTTTTTTTATTGCAAGTTTTTAATATAATTTTTGGAATACTTTATTGTTATCTCTCCTTATTTTTGTAAGAAATTAAAGCAACTACTTTGATTAAACTAAACTTATGTACAACTTTTTTGATTAACATATTTTTATAACTTTTTATTTTCACTTAGCACAATTTCTTTTATACCATTATTTTTATAAATACTTTTTTACGCTGACTTGGCACCTTTTTTTTAAAAGGTACTAACGTTAATATGAATTCTTAGCAAATAAGATTCCGAATCAATAAGTGTCGATTGTCGTGAAACAATGCGTCGCGTGCTTTCGCGTGTATTTTGTTTTGTTAAAAAAGCGGGAATCATCATTCTGCGTCTATCACGTAAAAAAGCTGTGTGAAGATCAGTGTGAGGAAAATTCAATGCAAAGAAGAGAAAAATCCATATGAAAAAATGGATCATCCACAACCAAAGTGGCGCGAATATGAAGAGGGGAAAGCAGAAGCAAATAAATAAGGTGTTTAAAACATCATGATTAAATATAAAAGTGTTTAAAGGTTGGTTAGTTGCACATCATGATAATTCGAAAGCTTTTTGTGCAGCATGCAAGAAAGTTCTTTTGGAGTTGCATAACAATCAAAATTTATATTGTTCTACTAGTAATCAAATAAATTTTAGAATTTTTACTTCATAATTTTCTTTTCAAGTTAATTTTATCTCTTTTAGAAGTTAGAATTTACTACTTAATATTAATATTTATTACATCAAATCTTTTTCAGATTTTATTTTCAGTTTTAATTGTATATATAATTTTCTTCAATTTCTTTTATTATCGTAGCGCTTATGTTACGTATGGCTCGCTATGGCCCGCTCGCAGAATGGAGTGGTGTTGACGATTAAAGATGAGTATGTGCAGTAAGAAGGATTTATTACTCTACTATGTACATGTCTTGGAGCCTCTTCTCGAGAACTCCGTTTGGTTTTCTTTGAGGTGGCCCTTAAAAGGGCCGTTTGTATCTCCTAACGACGTCGCGGGCGCCACGTGATTTGGGGGAGCGTCTCCGTGATCCTTACAGGTCCCCAGCGATTGACTTAGTTATAATTTGCGTCGATTTTATCGGACTTGCGCTCCTTCGTTCGCCGTGGCCGTTCCTGCGTTCTCTTCGGCTTCACCGAGCCCGTCTGCGTACTGTGGTCGGTCGTGGAAACTTCCCAGTCGCTTTCGTACTGGCAGGCCCTGTCGTGCGTAGATGCGACGTGCTGTACGGCTCGCTCCGTACTGCTGGTATGGCTCTGCGTGGCTCTATTTATATGGGCTGGTGCGCTGGTCTGCGTGGCCTGGTCTCTGCCACTCGTACGTTTCAGCGATGGCGGCAGCGGTGACAGTCGCTCGGGAAGTTCCCACGACTGAGATGGCGAGGTGTAACGTCGTACTCTGATATCCCACGGGTGCAGCAGGCTCCGTGGTGTTGTGTCCTTCTCAGTGGAGGCAGATCGATTGGTGTCAGCTTCCACGGCAGAAGGGTGAAACCGACCCTTCTCGGTGGTGAATCTGGCGAATCCTTTGGCTCCCGATATTCTCGTACGGGCTCTGGTGAGCGGGGCGTGAGAAGCGGCCGAGGGATTCTGCTCCTTCTGGACGTAATGCCTATTTGAAACGCGCGCCTTACTGCTTGAGCGTGTCGCTTGGCAGAGCGTGGCGTGCTGAGTTGCGTGGGTGTCGGCTCTTATACTTCGCGCGCGGTATTCTACTCGCGGTTTGACTCTCGCGTGCTTGCGCCGCGTAACGAGTCTTGCGCGCGGGCTATCGCGCATATTGCTGTGTGTGCTTTTGCAGGCGCTTGTGGTGGTTCGTAACCGCCACAATTATTATCTTTAAATATCGATCCTTTTTTTATTATGATACTAACTTTCCATATAGACATCTAATATATATTTAAAATAAATTCTTTTACAGCATGTACACACGCACACAGGCACACACACACAGGCACACACACACACACACACACACACACAGATGTAGATATCATTTCTTTCTTTTATAAATATTAACTTTTTCGTATTAAATTTTTTTTCATTTTTTTCTATATTTTAAATATTAATACTTTTCTTAATGCTTATCTATTATAAATACTGATTTTTTTAAATTTTGTATTTTTAATTTTGTAATTTTTAATATTATTGTACTAATACTCTTTAATAATTTATTTTAGTAATATTTATTTTAATTATAATTACTTTAGTAATAATTTACTTTATGAAGAAGAGTAAAATTTATTTATTTATAATTATTTTGTTGTGTGTTAATTATATATATATATATATATATTTTATTTAAAAGTTATTTAAATATATATTCTTTATTATAGTCTAAAAATACATTTCTTTAGTATGCACAAATAAAAATAAATATTTTATTTTTTGTTTCAGGTATATCCAATTGTGTGGAATTGACTTGTGCATTAATCTGTTATTTTATTTTTTTTAGCTTATATATTATATTGCATATATATTTGCGTTAGTAATTTTAGACATTGTAATTGCAATTAATTTAATTATCAATTATTTAAAATTAATAATTTAATTCTTTTACATTAGTACTTATCGTTGCTAAAGTTATTATTATAAATTATTTATTTCTTATTTAACATTTCTTAGTAATGTATATCATTTTCATTTATTATAGATTTAAAATAGAGTTAAATATTATGTATTTATGTAATTTTGTAGAATATTTTTATAAAATATTGGTAAGGTTTTCTGCAGTTTCCCTTACCCTAGCAACAAATGTTTTTCTATTCATATAAAGTAAGTCGTCTGCAGGCACAATAATAAATTTTAAATTTTGTTATAATGTATAAATTGCTTTTATTTATCTTATTAGAGACCTTTTCCTCATCATATTAAACTTTCCTACTCCCTTTCTATATAGAGTTCAATAATCTCTTTTATTGCAGCAGAATATGTACGTGACTGACAAGGGACCGTCATACAATGATACAAAAGTTAGGTGATGATTTTGTGCTCATCTAATAAAGCACCCTTCAAAAAGTAATATATGAAAGCCATTTGCTAATGTAACGCCTATTATCGGATTCTCGGGCCGCCAAAGTTGGCTAAATTGGCTACCCGTGCGTGAGTTTTACAGAGCCCATCGCTAGGAGACCAGTGTACACACACTAATACGCAGTCAAATCACATGAAAATGACCTACTAGTTAAGAGAAAAAAAATTATGCATACATGTTTTTTCAAGTTTTTCTTCGAAACCTTATGCTTACGGTAAAGCGATGACATTTACAATGTCGATAGATCAAGGCAAGCTTTTGCTTCTTGTCTTGTTCGGACCGCTGAAAGATGGTAGTCCTGAAAAGGGCTACTGATTCGCTGAACTTCGTAGTTCCGTATCTTGGGGTATATTCAGGAAACAGCTGAAAATACTGGAATCGAAAAGAAAGGTTCATAATGTGGCAGGAAATTACTGACGTTGACATAAATAATAATAGCTGCGCGTGACAATTCTCTATAAACTTTTTTTGCTTAATGGGAGAAATATTACCACTACTGGATCGAACTGTTTCTTCGATTCGTATCTATTCATACCATTCCAGGATCTTCAGGCGTTTCCTGAATATGTCCCAAGATATGGAACCATGTAATTCAGCAAATAAACAGTCTTTTTTAGGGCTAGAAAATCAGTCCTTTTCAAGACTACCATCTGATCCCAATAATCCCACCATCGAGGCGAAAAGCAAAAACCTGCCTCGATCCATCGATATTGTCAACGTTATCGCCCTACTTTGCCATAAACATAAGATATTGACGAAAAAATTGGAAAACATATCCGAGTGTCATCATTTTGATTATTGTGAAGTGATGATGGCAGAGCAACTAAACAAACAACTCGTCGATCAAGATCTGATCCTCGAAAGCATTGACACGTTGGATATCGACTTCGATGGAAACACGAATTCCTACGTTCCCGAACCATTTGATCTCATTGCCGATAACGAGTTCAAAGAGAATGAATTCAAGGAGAACGAAGAGGACGAAGATATCGATGATATCGGCAATGATCCCGACTATATTTCTGATCCCGAGCCAAAGAAACTTCGTATATTCAAAGAGACCTTTCCTCGATGGAAATGGGAGAAGGCCTACCGCTACTGGACCAGACAGGACGATTATAGTAAGCCCATCGTTATTTCCTGTGAATATGTCAAAACATTAGGAAAGCAAAAGAAAACCAAAATCAACGTCAAGTCCCAATTTCCCAACATAGTCGGCGATAGATTGCAACGTCTTCGCAAATGGGCCAAAAAAATTGAGGACAGTGGCTATGGCTCGGCTAGAAGCGTCAATCTGCGAGTGTACGAGCTTTTCTGCGAAAAGAGAGATAAACATGGGATTGTCAACGATCTACAAATCAGAAAGTGGGGCATTCAAGCAAAAAATGAAATCAATCCCAACATGAAGTTCAAGACATCCAGTGGTTGGCTGCTAAACTTTAAACGCAAATACAATATTGTGTCTCGAAGTATCACTCATAAAGTTGGCAAAAACTTCTGGAAGAACCGATTGGAGTTGGAAGCTAAGGCAGTCCAATTCGAAACTCCGTCTAAATGACGATCGACTAGATGTAATTTCGACGTCGAAAACATCTCTAATTGAGGGGTCAGAAAACACTCGAATTGATGTAAATGTGTGTTCGATATCATCATTTCAAGGTCAATTCGTGATCGAATTGATGTATCATTTCTCGCTAGGTAATGGTCTAGCAGAAAGATTTGTACAGATTCTCAAAAATGCATTACACCGTATGCGATGTGACAAAACAAATGTACACACCGATTTACAACAAATGTTTATACAGTACAGAAACATGTCTCACTCAACAACTGGCAAATCACCAGGAGAACTGTTATTTACAAGAAAATTACACACACCCTTGGGTCTTTTACACCCAGAAATTAAGAAAACTTATGAAACTAATAAAGCATATATTATATTCAAGAAGAGAGAAAGAGTTAATGCTCGAGACTATTTAGGTACAGATAAGTAGGTTTTCGGAAGAATTTTTAAGCGTATAGGTAAACTACATTACGATATTAAACTAGACGATGGACGAATTTGGAAAAGACATATCAATCAAATGCGTCACATTAGTGACAAGATGCCAGCTAAATTGAAGAATACTACCATAAACGATTCTTTAATAGATACAGCTCCAATAGAAGAAATAACAAAAGACAATGCCGCGGATGCAAATTATCGTGCAGCAGCAGCCGATATCCTACCGCCTCCGCAAGCGTTGCCCTTAAAACCGGAAAATGATATTTTCGGAAATGTAGCAGATCCAATGGAGATCGAACCGCAAAGATCTCCAAAGCCACGGAAATTACCTGCTAGATTTAAAAATTTTGAAGTAAATGTTAAAAAGTAGAAGTAAGAGATTCATGATTTTTTTGTTTAATATAAATGCAGTTTCTTCTTTTTGTTCAGTACGTTCTTTTTTCTCTTTTGTAAGATTCTTGTATTTTTTTACTTTTATGATGCATACCATAAATTCATTACTTTAGCGGAGAGGGTATTATGTGTGTTAACACTTTTTAAATGAGGCGCGTGAAAACGCATGCGCGAATGGAGAGATTGAGAAAAAAGAGTGAGTAACCAACGACGTACGTTACGAGCAGGCTAACAATAAAATGTACGACTCAGTCATTTCAAGCCGGTTTTTTTTGTAATAATATTAAAATATAGAGTTATAGTAGCAGTCACACAGGCAATTTTATTGAGTATCCTAGTGGATTTTACTTCCGATTCCCATACATAACACTTTGATTATAGTTTTGAGAAATATTGCAATATTTATTTCGTTAGAATTTAATTACATATACACGAAACGAAAATCTTGTTTATTTTCCCGATATTGCCTTGCTTTTCAAAGAATATAATAATATTTATTGCATAAGACGGTAAGTTAATTAACTTTCACTTTTACGGAAAACCGTAAAGTATATTGTTTTTTGTCTGCAAGAGTCAGAAATGAATCGTTAAAACTGAGGTTAGAAATTGAAGTTATAAAATGTGTCATTGACAAAACATAATATATGCATATGTGACGATAGCTATAAATAGCTTCAGAATTTTGCAAAATAATAATTAATAAAAATTTACATACTTTAAATTTTATGTAGATAGATATTTTTAGAACATTTAATAGATGACCTCACTACATGCGACAAATTTAACGATTCTCTCTTTTTTACATTATAATAATTAATAAACGAAAATTTAAACTATTATTTTCATATTGTGCTTATCAAAATATATAATGATATTAATTAATATAATAAACTTAAGTTACCTCGAAATCGATTAAGAGTAGGTGTAAAGTAAAATATTTGTCAAACATTCTGTTAATTAAATTGTGTTTTTTTTTTATGTTACCATTACAATATAATAAAATATGAAAACATCGATATCAATAATAACCAAGAAATTGTAGTAAACAATGACACCCCGCTTATTGTTATATTACTTTGTAATAATTGTTAAAATTTAATTTTTTTTATAAAAACTTCAATTTTATCTTATATGTATACATACTTATATTATATAAATTTTTTATAAGTAATATATAAGTAATATATAAAAGTAATATATAAACTAATGTATATATGTATAAATGTACATATTAGGGTTGACGATTTCACCCGGATCTATAGATGTCCGGGTATCTGAGTATGATATTATCCGGATCTTATATCCGAATATTTGGATAGAATAATCCATGATTTAAAAATCGGGATATCGGGATCGATCCGGTTCAAATCTTTCTTTACTATCTCATAAATCCGACTTCTGATTTGGATCCATACGCGGTTAATCACCTTTATAAAGTTGGCCCCTCACTTTTTAAATTAAAAAAAATGATTAGAGTTTTGAAATGAATTGAAAACTCTTCGGAGGCCAGAATCAGTGATGCCAGAACATGGACGCGGCTCCACAGACTTCTATATATAACTAGACCGCTAACTCCGGCAAAATACATAATACCAAAAAGTATGTACAAAA
Source organism: Anoplolepis gracilipes (assembly GCF_047496725.1). Classification (NCBI taxonomy): domain Eukaryota; kingdom Metazoa; phylum Arthropoda; class Insecta; order Hymenoptera; family Formicidae; genus Anoplolepis; species Anoplolepis gracilipes. Next base: position 296,991 of record NW_027328675.1, read on the forward strand.
CTTATGCACAAGCGTTATCATTGGTGCTATGACAGTCACGTTGATTGGTTGAATTTAAAGCAATATATACATGCTACACGTAATGTTTTATGCGTATAATGATATTTTTCAATAAAAATATTTATGATTAACCTACTTTAACTTAAAAAAATTGTTGTTAAAAATAAAATATTAGAGACTGTCTCTTTTGTAATGTACAATAAAATATGGTTTAGTATATATAGTATATTAAATTTATTTAAATATAAATGCAGATACTCATATCTACTAATACATATAGCAATAAGTATAATATATATAAGTATATATATATATATATATATATATATATATACCTTATATATATATATATATATATACCTTATATATATATATATATATATATATATACCTTATATATATATATATATATATATTTTTTTTATTTTAAATGAGAGAACTTCTAAAATGAATTGAAAACTCTTCAGAGGCCAGAATCAGTGATGCCAGAACATGGACGCGGCTCCACAGACTTCTATATATAACTAGGCTGCTAACTCCTGCAAAATACATAATACCGAAAAGTATGTATATATATATATATATATATATATAGGGTGTCCCATAACTCGCGAACTACCCGTCAGGTGCAGGTAGAGTAGGTTAAATTGAGTAAAAAAGTTATCTGCCATTTTGCAATTTTCGCAATAGTTAATGCGATATTAATTATAAGAGATCAGCCAATCGGCGCCTGGCAACAATGCGCGGCACGAAGAAGCTTCCCACTGTTACTTGATACTAGACGCGACGACGAAGCGGTGAGAGGAACACTCTGCATTGACAACCTGAAGAGTCATTCCTCAAAAGTCGTTCCTCCCACCGCTTCGTCGACACGCCTAGTATCAAGTAACAGTAGAAGGCTTCTTCGTGCCGCGCGCTCCTGCCGGACGCCGATTGGCTGATCTTTTATAATCAATATCTCATTAACTATTGCGAAAATTGCAAAATGGTAGTGTAGCGCTTTCTGTTGGATTGGCTCGCAGTAGCCCGCCTGCAGGATGGAATCAGTGTGGTGATTGAATTTTGCATTATGTACGATAAAATAGTTTATTCTGACTCTATTTACATATGTACATGGGATGTGAAGTCTCTTACGAAAACGCGGTTTAATGTTATCTTTTGGTGGCCCTGAAAAGGGCCGTTTGTGTAATTAACGCCGCCGCGAACGTCAAGTAATTTTGGGAGCTGCCTTTGTGGTTCTCACGGATCCCCAGCAGTCCGTCTGGTTATTATTGGCATCGACGGTCTTGGCTTCGTCCTTCTTTGCTCGCTCAGGCTCTGTCTGCGTGCCGTGCTCTGCAGTGGAGACTTCCCAGTCGCTGTCGTACTGGCTGGCCTGGTCGCGTGTGGATGCGACGTGTTGTACGGCTCGCTACGGTACGCTCCCTACTGCGAGGCTGGCTCTGAGTCCCTCTATTTATATGTGGTGTAGAGATGGTCTGCGTGGCTTGATTCCTTCTGCTGTTGCGCCTTGGTGATGGTGGTAGTGGTGAGAGCCTCCCTGGAAGTTCCCACGACTGGGATGGTGAAGTAAGCGGCGCACATATTCCAAGGGTCCAGCAGGATCCTGGGTGGTCACGTCCTTCGTGGTGAAGACAGGTCGATCGGGATCAATTTCTACGGCAGGAGCGTGAAGCCGACCCTTCGTGGTGGTGATTCCGGCGAATTTCGTGACTCTCGCTGCTCTCGGAACGGCCCGGGTGATCGGGGTGTGAGGAGCGGCCGAGGTATTCTATTTCGCCTGGACGTTATGTCAATTTGAATTGCGCGCCTCTATGCGTGAGCATAAGCTGCCTTGCAGAGCGTGGCGTGCTCCTGGGTTGTCCGGGCGCTCGCTCTTAATCTCCGCGCGTGGGATTTCACTAGCAGTTTGACTCTCGCGTGCTTGCGCCGCGTAATGAGTCTCGCGCGCGGGCTATCGCGCGTATTGCTGTTTGCGCGTTTGCAGGCGCTTGTGGTGGTTCGTGGCCGCTATAGGTAGATAACTTTTTTACTCAATTTAATCTACTCTACTTGCACGGGTGGTTCGCGAGTTATGGGACACCCTGTATATGTACATGTACATGTAACAGAGGAGAAATGTATATTTAAAAATAAAAATTGAAATATATAAAATTATTATTTATTTAGTAATATTTATGTAGTTATAAAATAGACACACTTTGGGAAGAATTTTAAATTTTAATTATTGTAATCAACCATTCAACCATGTCACTCAGAAACGAGTTTTCTATAGCAGCTATATTACATATCTATCCCCTCCTTTTCTATCCCACCAATGTAGTACATATTTTTCGGGGTCAATTTTCAGATTTAGTATATAAGAAAATCAGCGGTCTAGTTATATATAGAACTCTGTGCGCGGCTCCTGGCTCATATGACGCACACACAAGCGCGAGCCGTGTATATGTGGCGCCGAGCATGCGCAGAACTCACATCTACACGGGCGCTTGTGTGTGCGTCATGTGAGCCGGGAGCCGCCGCGTCCACGTTCTGGCATCACTGGCCAGAATTCTAGTAATTTTTTTAATGAGGGGCTAACTTCACAGAAGTCGCTTAATCAGGCTTTTGCACTATTGACAAGTAATAAACATTAATAAAAGTTAACTTCGCGTATTAATTATTAATAGTTCAATCAGGTAGGAAATAAATTATTATTGTATATGCAGAGATAACTGGTATAATAAATGCATCTTTACAAATAACTTGATTCGTTGAAAACTAACAAAAACTGTATATAGGTACATTCAACTGTAAACAATTGAATGTATCTATAAAAGTATAATAAATATGTTTATATTCTCTAATTAATACACATAAAAAATTCTTACACAATATATTTCATAAATATTTGCTACATACAATTCTTTTTTAACGAACCAAGTTACTCTAAAATGCATTTTTGGTGTCTTGCATACGCAGTAATGATTCATGTGTCGTTTAAGGTTTGAAACATTTCATTACAATGTCG